>NC_044987.1:90521565-90821565 GCF_008728515.1 Papio anubis | reverse complement strand
TATATAGCTGGGAACATGAGAGAGATCTCTGCCCTCATAGAACTGACATTCTATAGGGTGGCCTAAATTTGGAAACATAGGTAGTTTGTTTTATTCAGGCATTATAATGTGAAATCAATAATCCATTTATAACATATTTTTCTATATTTCCAGACTTAGTGGCTACTCTAGAGTTGAACTTATTTGAGAACTGCCAGATTTTCATGAATCATGCCCCAAGCTTTAAGAACATTTGCTTGATTTTCTTTCTTTTAAGCCTGCTCAAATGATTTATGTTAAATTTAAAAGAGATTTTGAATTTAGATTACAAATTACCTCTCTTTTCAGTGTTCTGGACCATCAATGGAGCCTACAATTCAAAATTCAGATATTGTCTTTGCAGAAAATCTTAGTCGACATTTTTATGGTATCCAAAGGTAAATTTCTGTCATGGATATATTAAATTTACAGTGAAAATATATACACACATTATGTCTTTTCTGCAATTCCTTAACTTCATCTTTAAAAACTGTTCCATAAATAAACATGTTAATAACCAGCTAGTTAAAATTTTGAGTCAAATATTTTCTTTCAGTTTGAGAAATTTTAATAGTTTCTCAAACATATGCAGTCTCCTGGGTCATTGTATCTCTTGCGTCATTGTGAAAAATAATTAACAGTCCCTTACAATATACATGTAAGCTTAACTTGTTTTTATTGGGTTTTAGAATGTTTTCAGTTAAGAACTAGGAACTTAGGTATTACATTACAGATCCAAATCAATGTTTTTGTTCTTTAATTTTAAAAATAATCCTGTAGTTCTATTGATTGCTATCTTATTCTCTATGTATAGCCTATGATGACTGTTTGATGGTTTTTATTTTTTTAAATTTTCTGATACACATTTTTTGAGATGAGGTCTTGCTCTGGCTCCCAGGCTGGAGTGCAGTGACACGATCTCAGCTCCCTGCAGTCTCAACCTCCTGGGCTCCAGTGATCCTTCCCCTCAGTCTCCCAAGTAGCTGTGACTACAGGTATATACACCACGCCCAGATAATTTTTGTAGTTTTTGTAGAGACTGGGTTTCGCCATGTTGCCCAGGCTGGTCTCAAACTCCTGAGCTCAAGCAATCCGCTCACCTCAGCCTGCCAAAGTGTTGAGATTACAGGTGTGAGCCACCATGCTCAGCCCATTTGATGATTTTTAGATTACATCATTGTATATAGCTGAGAACCAGGAATTGTATATATTATGAGTCTCCTGATTAATTATATTAACTTGAATAACTCCTGGGCAAATATTGTTTGTCACTAAACCTTTTAAAGTCCTATTTCACGGGAGGCTGAGGCAGGAGAATTGCTTGAACCTGGGAGATGGAGGTTGCAGTGAGCCAAGATCATGCCACTGCACTCCAGCCTGGGTGACAGAGCAAGACTCCTTCCCCCCAAAAAATAATTTAAAAATCCTATTTCAAATGGTGGTTCCAATCCTTGTGATACCCTTTATTCCAGTTAACTCTATGAGAATGATCTCTTCCAAATGAATGTCAAGTATTAATAATTTAATATATTTTCTAAAGAGCACCTCTCTGATATCCTAAAATTTTGAGTCCATTTGTTTTTTATAATTCTGAAAAAATTCTATGCCTGCTTTCATTTCAGTAAACTACAAATTTGATTCCCTTGAGCTAGTATTTAGTTTATGGCATAATAAGTAGGTCTGGCACTTCTCTTTCACTGTTCACCTTTGCTATAACCTATTGCACAGTACTGAAAATTGTTAAGAATACATTTCTTCACATTTATTGATCTTTCACCAGCCTTAGATTCTGCAGATAAACTCTCTTGGTCAAGCTGTATAGTTTGGCATGCTCCCTAGGTAATTCTTCTTCAAATCTTTTACCGATAACAACTTCTATATACTTAATTGTAGATATAGGAGTTATAAAATAAAACTTATACAATAGATTGTGTTGTTGCTCCCTTTTCTTTTTAACTTATATCAAATTATCTTTATATAGCCTTTGAATTAACTGGAGACCTAGCCTCATGATGTAGCATGAAAACAAGCGTCTGTGTTCCATGCCAGTGACATAATTTTATTCACAATAATCCTTGGGCATCCTGAATGAGGAGCTGAACTTGTTGGCTGAATAGTTTTTGAATACACAGCTTGATATTTTTTAAACAATTACTCGTTGCATTCAGATAAGTGAAACAAATAACTACATTCAGTAAATGAATTCATATTCTTTGAAGATCTTATTTTGTACTCTATTCATCCAGGTTACAGGACAGCTCAAAATCTGGCATTTATGAGATATACCAAAGTAACTTTTAGAGCCAAGGTAGCCAGCTGGTAACTTTTACTTAAAAAATATTACTGTCCTGAGTATTCTCTTTCTTTTACCCGCAGCACAGAACTCAAGATTTCAGGGGAATATTTGACTCCTGGTAAGGGGTCCTGTTGTTGGCTGCCTGTTTCTAAATGTAAAATAACCTTCCATTTAGGCAAGAGTAAAAGTTTGCATATCTAGTATCTAAAGCACATGGATGTCTCTTCAGTCAGCTGCAGAGAACACTCAACCTTGAGACAGTCAAATTTTTACTACTGCTTATTCTTTCAATAAATAGTAGTGAGCACCTAATTTATAAGATGTACCGTACATTATAGAGAATATTAAGATTAATGAGATATTGACACTAGTTTTCAAAAGCTTACTGTGTAGTAGAATAAGTTGTTTATAAATATGAGAAAATTTTAATAAGCTTCCTTTTAAAACTATTTGAAGGAGTTAAGAATCCAAGGGATATGTATTTTGATCTAAATGCTATGCATATGTCTAGTTAGACTACCAGAAATAAAGTTTATGTTAATACTACTTTCTACAAAAACAGCATGACTGAATTATGATTTCTATGTTGCCATTCGAGTGCAAAGTTTGTTTTAAGGGTCATATTGATTATTTGATCAAAGAACTTAAGCTTCATTAAACACCCATGGAAAAACGTCTCTTCCTCCAAAGCTACCCAAAATCAACTTTGATGGTGTGTTACAATTTTTGCAAATTTGTTCATCTGAACAGATCCACTGACATGGTTCTAGTTGTTTAGAAAGAAAATACCGTATTCTATTTTCAAAAGAAGGCAACATCCAAATTATAGAATGTAATGATTTGCTACCTTTCAACTCTTACCAAGAATAGCCTCAAGAGATCATCATTGTAAATACTATTTCTGCACTTTCTGTAAAATTTCCGATAATGGTATCTTTCATTCTGTTATATAAGAATGTTTCTTGTGAATTTCTCTTTGATTTAGTTTTTAGGGAAAATTTTGTCTTACCTCCCAAACTGTTATTTTATTAAGTAATGATTTCCATGTAACTGGTCTTAATTTCTTCTGACTTGGCTCCCAAAGAGTTTAGAACCCATTTTAATGCTTCTATAGAGCAGTTACTAGGTTTCTGATTTCATCATCATTTTCCTTTTATTCTTATGACTTTTAATACTATTTTGACATATGCTTATTTTATTATAAGTAACATTAAACTATTTCTGGAACTAGGTACAATTAATAAGTAAATATGTTAAATCCTTTTAAATGTGTGTTAGTCAACAGAATTCACATATTGCTCGTTTTATGCAGAAAGAGCATTGTGTTCTGTTTGACTGTGGTCATTAGTCCTAGGTTCTGTCTTCTTCCTTTCCACTCTTTAGGATCTTTCTTATTTTTTATTACCAAATAGATTGTCAGTTCTTCTTATCATAAATCATGTCTTCTGTATGTAATCAGACCCTTATTGGTTTTATATGTTTGATGTCTCATTTTATTTTTCAGAGTGTATATTTGGGCAACTTTTAGCATTTTATTTTGTTGTATCTTTTGATTTTTGTTCTCAAATATAAGTTCTTTTGATATAGGTTATAGGACTTATATGCTATCATTCCTCAATTATTTGAGTTCTAGGGAAGTTCTAGGGAAACATGGATGATGTTTTTACCTTTTTAGTGTACCCTAAAGTCAATCAGTGCTACTGCCTGGACAGCAATATTTGTTTACTTAATTTGTTAGTATTTATATGGAATTGTGTGGAGGGTTTTTTGTTTGTTTGTTTGTTTTGGTTCATTTGGGGTTTTTCTTGGTGTTTGTTTGTTTGTTTTTTTGAGACATGGTCTCAGTCTGTTGCCCATGGTGGCACGATCAGAGCTTACTGTAGCCATGAACTCCTGGTTTCAAGCAATCCCCTTGCCGTAGCCTCCCAAAGTGCTGAGATTATAGTTGTGAGCCACTGTACCTGGCCTATATAGAATTGCTTTCCCACAATTTTGGTTCTAAGAATTTGGACACAGGAGTAAAGCATAGTGGATACAATGCAAAAAGATAATTCTTGTGGAATTATCTGAAAGTTTAGAATCTTCTGAAATTATCAGAAATTTTAGATAGCCTTTTCATCACTCTTATTGTTGGATCCTCACCCAAAGTATTCAGTCGCAAAGGTTCTCAAAACCAGTAAATGTATGGAAGAGTCAGTATATGAGAGGATAAAGGTTATGGCTTTGTTTAAGTTGCCTTATAAAAGTATTAAAGCAGTGCCATGCATGTGTTTATGCTTAATAAATAATACAGACATTTCTTTGACTTTTCCCCCTCAGAGGTGACATTGTGATTGCAAAAAGCCCAAGTGATCCAAAATCAAATATTTGTAAAAGAGTAATTGGTTTGGAAGGAGACAAAATCCTCACCACTAGTCCATCAGATTTCTTTAAAAGCCATAGTTATGTAAGTAACATTTCAATTATGTTATTTTTTGGTGTCATAATTGATTAACATTAACTGAATGCTGACAAAAGAAAATAATGTTTATTCATATTTTGAATGTAAGAAAAAATGCATCCAGTAGAATTTAAATATATTTATATCAAGAACAATTCAGCCATTATATTTTATATATTTTAGTTACTTTTAAAATCTACATAAACATCGCAATAATTGTTACAGGCAAAATTTACCAGTGGATGCTAAAATTATTGGAAAAAAGTTTGAGAAGAAATAGAACTTTGCATAATCTTAAAGTATCTCTCCCAAGATATTTATTACAAAGGGAAAAAACCTTAGAGGTGAAACCTGTCAGGCACCACTTTAACTGAGTTATCTTCATCATCATAACATGATATATCAACATAATGTAGCCTCTGATTGAAGCATCAAGAAGGGCACTTGCAGGAAAAAAAAGTTACAACCTCAGTCTACTCATGAGAAAACATAAGACAATTCCAAACTGAGGGTCATTCTACAATATAACTGACCAATACTCTTCAAAAATGTCAAAGTCATAAAAAACACGGAAAGATTGAGGCCCTGTCATATATTGGAGCAGACAAAGGAGACATGATAACTAAATGCATTTGGGATCCTGGCTTAGAAAGATTTTCCACTATTAGTGGGAAGTCTGACAAAATCAAATAAACCCTATGCTTTATTTTTTTTTAACATCCTATTTAAATTTTGATAATCAAAATTGTGTATATTGAAATTGTATACAACCACTTTGCTTGTACAGCTAGAAAAAGTGCAAGAATAGTAAAATGGAAGAATGAAGAGTAGATACAATGTGTTAGCTCCTTTCACCAATCACATGGCTTCTGTAACAGAGCTTAGGGGAAGAGATGGCCTTTTGTTTACTCAGCATATACTCTTCTTACTTTAATAATTATAGCTTAATTTTCTGCTTTACTGTACATCTTCTGTGTCACTATCAAATTATTGATGCAGCTGTTAACTAACATTATCTCTGTATTCATCCTCAATGTAAACAGACAACTGAATAATGACATTATCATCATAAATTTATTTTGAACCATAATAGCCTCTGATTGCCCTATAAGTAAGTTTGATCAATAGACTGTTAAATAATCAATCTTATTTATTTACCATTTGTAATAGACTATGGTTCAGCTGTACAAGTGCTTTTGATGTTTATTACTACAATGCTAAATACACAGTAATTGTTACCTTATGGTGATAACAGTGTTAAAGATGATAGTGTGCTGTCAGGTAACATATTTTTCTACTATTGCTTTCATCATGGACACTGTATCCTCTTCTCCTTAAAAAATGTTAGATTTTCCATGTAATTTCACCTTCATATGACTATTAGCATTTCCTGAGATATTCTAGTCACTTCTGAATTGCTTTAGCATCATGTATGTACTTGAAACCAGAAATGATATCAACAGACAGAACAACAGAGCAAATAAATACCGTATCGTTGTTGTCGATTTCTTTTTAAGAGTTATTAGAGGAGGATGTCAGTACAAAAGGATTCAGATGAAGTCTCTGCTAAGTAATCAGAGAAGATAACCAGCACTGTAAGATGTAAATTTTTTAAATGTTCTATTCAAGGAAAATATTCATTGAGTTTTGTTTTTGTTTTTAATTGACACAAAATAATTGTACATTATTTATGGGGTATAGTGTGATGTTTCAATACTAATATACATTGTATAAACATGAAATTAGTATATTTAGCATATCTATCACCTCATGTATTTTTTTTTATTATACTTTAAGTTCTAGGGTACATGTGCATAACGTGCAGGTTTGTTACATATGTATACTTGTGCCATGTTGGCGTGCTGCACCCATCAACTCGTCAGCACCCATCAGCTTGTCATTTACATCAGGTATAACTCCCAATGCAATCCCTCCCCCTTCCCTCCTCCCCATGATAGGCCCCAGTATATGATGTTCCCCTTCGAGGAGTCCAAGTGATCTCATTTCAGTTCCCACATATGAGTGAGAACATGCGGTGTTTGGTTTTCTGTTCTTGTGATAGTTTGCTGAGAATGATGGTTTCCAGCTACATCATGTCCTAAAGGACACAAACTCATCCTTTTTTATGGCTGCATAGTCTTCCATGGTGTATATGTGCCACATTTTCTTAATCCAGTCTGTCACTGATGGACATTTGGATTGATTCAAGTCTTTGCTATTGTGGGAATAGTGCATAATAAACAGGCGTGTGCATGTCTTCTTTATAGCAGCATGATTTATAATAATCCTTTGGGTATATACCCAGTAATGGGATGGCTAGGTCATATGGTACTTCTAGTTCTAGATCCTTGAGTCGCCATACTGTTTTCCAGAATGGTTGAACTAGTTTACAATCCACCAACAGTGTAAAAGTGTTCCTATTTCTCCATCTCTCCCTGTTGTTTCCCTTTTTAATGATTGCCATTCTACAACTGGTGTGAGATGGTATCTCTCATTGTGGTTTTGATTTGCATTTCTCTGATGGCAAGTGATGAGCATTTTTCATGTGCCTGTTGGCTGTATGAATATCTTCTTTTTTTTTTTTTTTTTTTTTTTTTTAATTTATTTATTATTATTATACTTTAAAGTTGTAGGAGTACATGTGCATAACATGCAGGTTTTGTTACATATGTACATGCTTGTGCCATGTTGGTCTGCTGCACCCATCAACTCGTCATTTACATCAGGTATAACTCCCAATGCAATCCCTCCCCTCCCCTCCCCATGATAAGGCCCGGTGTGTGTGATGTTCCCCTTCCTGAGTCCAAGTGATCCTGGATTGTTCAGTTCCACCTATGAGTGAGAACATCGCGATTTGGTTTCTGTTCTTGTGATAGTTTGCTAGAATGATGGTTTCCAGCTGCATCATGTCCTACAAGGGCATAAACTCATCCTTTTTATGGCTGCATAGTAGTATTCCATGGTGTATATGTGCCACATTTTTCTTAATCCAATCTGTCACTGATGGACATTTGGGTTGATTCAAGTCTTTGCTATTGTGAATAGTGCTGCTGGAATAAACATCACGTGTGCATGTGTCTTTATAGCAACATAATTTATAATCCTTTGGGTATATCCCCAGTAATGGGATGGCTGGGTCATATGGTGCATCTAGTTCTAGATCGCTTGAGGAATGCGCCATACTGTTTTCCATAATGGTTGAACTAGTTTTACAATCCCACACCAACAGTGTAAAGTGTTCTATTTCTCCCACATCCTCTCAGCACCTGTTGTTTCCTGACTTTTAATGATACATGCATTCTAACTGGTGTGAGATGGTATCTCATTGTGAAGTTTTGATTTGCATTTCTCTGATGGCCAGTGATGATGAGCATTTTTCATATGTCTGTTGGCTGTATGAATGTCTCTTTTGAGAAATGTCTGTTCATATCCTTTGCCCACTTTTGATGGGGTTGTTTGTTTTCTTGTAAATTTGTTGGAAGGTTCTTTGTAGGTTCTGGATATTATTTTGTCAGATGAGTAGATTACAAAAATTTTCTCCCATTCTGTAGGTTGCCTGTTCACTCTGATGGTAGTTTCTTTTTGCTGTGCAGAAGCTCTTTAGTTTAATTAGATCCCATTTGTCAATTTTGGCTTTTTTGCTGCCGTTGCTTTTGGTGTTTTAGACATGAAGTCTTTGCCCATGCCTATGTCCTGAATATGGTACTACCTATAGGTTTTTTCCTCTAGGATTTTTATGGTATTAGGTCTAACATTTAAAAGTCTCTAATCCATCTTGAGATTATTTTCGTATAAGGAGTAAGGAAAGGATCAGTTCCAGCTTTCTACTTATGGCTGTAATTTTCAACACCATTTATTAAAATAGGGAGTCCTTTCCCCATTTCTTGTTTCTCTCAGGTTTGTCAAAGATCAGATGGCTGTAGATGTGTGGTATTATTTCTGAGGACTCTGTTCTGTTCCATTGGTCTATATCTCTGTTTTGGTACCAGTACCATGCTGTTTTGATTTACTGTATGCTGTAGTATAGTTTGAAGTCAGGTAAGCGTGATACCTCCAGCTTTGCTCTTTGACTTAGGATTGTCTTGGAATCGCGGGCTCTTTTGGTTCATATGAACTTCAAAGCAGTTTTTTCCAATTCTGTGAAGAAACTCATTGGTAACGATGGGGATGGCATTGAATCATAAAATTACCTTGGGCAGTATGGCCATTTCCGCGATATTGATTCTTCCTATCCATGAGCATGGTATGTTCTTCCATTTGTTTGTGTCCTCTTTTTATTTCACTGACAGTGGTTTGTAGTTCTCCTTGAAGGTCCTTTACATCCTTGTAAGTTGGATTCCCTAGGTGATTCTCTTTGAAGCAATTGTGAATGGAAGTTCATTCATGATTTGGCTCTGTGTTTGTCATTATTGGTGTATAATAAGAATGCTTGTGATTTTGCACATTGATTTTGTATCCTGAGACTTTGCTGAAGTTGCTTATCAGCTTAAGGAGATTTGGGGAGCTGAGACAATGGGGTTTTCTAAATATACAATCATGTCATCTGCAAGCAGGGACAATTTGACTTCTTCTTTTCCTAACGAATACCCCTGATTTCTTTCTCTTGCCCTAATTGCCCTAGCCAGAACTTCCAACACTATGTTGAATTAAATTGGTGAGAGAGAACATCCTGTCTTGTGCCAGTTTTCAAAGGGAATTTTTTCAGTTTTTGCCCATTCAGTATGATATTGGCTGTGGGTTTATCATAAATAGCTCTTATTATTTTGAGTGCGTTCCATCAATACCGAATTTATTGGCGTTTTTAGCATCGAAGGGCTGTTAATTTTGTCAAAAGCCTTTTCTGCATCTATTGAGATAATCATGTGGTTCTTTTCTTTGGTTCTGTTTATATGCTGGATTATGTTTATTGATTTGCGAATGTTGAACCAGCCTTGCATCCCAGGGATGAAGCCCTTGATCATGGTGGATAAGCTTTTGATGTGTTGTTGAATCCGGTTTGCCAGTATTTTGGTGAGGATTTTTGCATCGATGTTCATCAGGATATTGGTCTAAAATTCTCTTTTGTTGTGTGTCTGCCAGGCTTTGGTATCAGGATGATGTTGGCCTCATAAAATGAGTTAGGGAGGATTCCCTCTTTTTCTATTGATTGGAATAGTTTCAGAAGGAATGGTACCAACTCCTCCTCATGCCTCTGGTAGAATTCAGCTGTGAATCCATCTGGTCCTGGACTTTTTTTGGTTGGTAGGCTATTATTAATTATTGCCTCAATTTCAGAGCCTACTATTGTGAATTTTATTCGGGATTCAACTTCTTCTGGTTTGAATCTTGGAAAGTGTAGGGTCAGAAATTATCCATTTCTTCTAAGGTTTTCCAGTTTATTTGCGTAGAGGTGTTTATAGTATTCTCTGATGGTAGTTTGTATTTCTGTGAGATTAGGTGGTGATATCCCTTTATCATTTTTAATTGCGTCGTTGATTCTTCTCTCTTTTCTTCTTTATTAGTCTTGCTAGTGGTCTGTCAATTTTGTTGATCTTTTCAAAAACCAACTCCTGGATTCATTGATTTTTTGGAGGGTTTTTGTGTCTCTATCTCCTTCAGTTCTGCTCTGATCTTAGTTATTTCTTGCCTTCTGCTAGCTTTGGAATGTGTTTGCTCTTGCTTCTCTAGTTCTTTTAATTGCGATGTTAGAGTGTCAATTTTTGATCTTTCCTGCTTTCTCTTGTGGGCATTTAGTGCTATAAATTTCCCTCTGCACTGCTTTTAAATGTGTCCCAGAGATTCTGGTATGTTGTATCTTTGTTCTCATTGGTTTCAAGAACATCTTTATTTCATCTGCTCATTTAGTTATGTACCCAGTAGTCATTCAGGAGCAGGTTGTTCAGTTTCCATGTGTAGTTGAGCGGTTTTTGATTGAGTTTCTTAGTCCTGATTCTAGTTTGATTGCACTGGTCTGAGAGAAAGTTTGTTATAATTAATTTCCGTTCTTGTACATTTACTGAGGAGTGCTTTACTTCCAATTATATGGTCAATTTTGGAGTAAGTACGATGTGGTGCTAAAGAAGAATGTATATTCTGTTGATTTGGGGTGGAGAGTTCTATATAGATGTCTATTAGGTCTGCTTGCTGCAGAGATGAGTTCAATTCCTGGTTGTCCTTGTTAACTTTCTGTCTCGTTGATCTGTCTAATGTTGACAGTGGAGTGTTGAAGTCTCCCATTATTATTGTGTATAGAGTCTAAGTCTCTTTGTAAGTCTCTAAGGACTTGCTTTATGAATCTAGGTGCTCCTGTATTTGAGTGCATATATATATTTTAGGATAGTTAGCTCTTCCTGTTGAATTGATCCCTTGACCATTATGTAATGGCCTTCTTTGTCTCTTTGATCTTTGATGGTTTTTAAAGTCTGTTTTATCAGAGACTAGGATTGCAACCCCTGCTTTTTTGTTCTCCATTTGCTTGGTAAATCTTCCTCCATCCTTTATTTTGAGCCTATGTATGTCTCTGCTGTGAGATGGGTCTCTGAATACAGCAGACTGATGGGTCTTGACTCTTTGTATCCAGTTTGCCGTCTGTGTCTTTAATTGGAGCATTTAGTCCATTTACATTTAAAGGTTAGGGTGTTATGTGTGAACTTGATCCTGCCATTATGATATTAACTGGTTATTTTGCTTTCGTTAGTTGATGCAGTTTCTTCTAGCCTCGATGGTCTTTACATTTTGGCATGTTTTGCAATGGCTGGTACCCGGTTGTTCCTTTTCCATGTTGAGTGCTTCCTTCAGGGTCTCTTGTAAGGCCAGGCCTAGTGGTGACAAAATCTCTAAGCATTTGCTTATCTGTAAAAGTTTTATTTCTCCTTCACTTGTAAACTTAGTTTGGCTGGATATGAAAATTCTGGGTTCAAAATTCTTTTCTTTAAGAATGTTGAATATTGGCCCCACTCTCTTCTGGCTTGGAGAGTTTCTGCGAGATCTGCTGAGTCTGATGGGCTTCCCTTTGTGGGTAACCGACCTTTGCACTCTGGCTGCCCTTAAGATTTTCCTTCATTTCAACTTTGGTGAATCTGGCAATTATGTGTCTTGGAGTTGCTCTTCTCGAGGAGCTATCTTTGTGGCTGGATTCTCTGTATTTCCTGGATTTGAATGTTGGCCTGCCCTACTAGGTTGGGGAAGTTCTCTGGATGATATCCTGAAGAGTGTTTTTCCAACTTGGTTCCATTTTCCCCCTCACTTTCAGGCACCCCAATCAGGCCGATTTGGTCTTTTACATAATCGCATACTTCTTGCAGGCTTTTGTTCATTTCTTTTTTCTTCTTTTTTCTTTTGGTTTCTCTTCTCGCTTCATTTCATTCATTTGATCCTCAATGTGATACTCTTTCTTCCAGTTGATCAGTCGGTTACTGAAGCTTGAGCATTTGTCACATTATTTCTGCGTGTCATGGTTTTCATCTCTTTCATTTAGTTTATGACCTTCTCTGCATTAATTAGTCTAGCCGTCAATTCTTCCACTTTTTTCAAGATTTTTAGTTTCTTTAACAGATGCGTAATTCACTCCTTTAGCTCTGAGAAATTTGATGGACTGACCTTCTTCTCTCATCTCGTCAAAGTCATTTTCCGTCCGGCTTTGATCCGTTGCTGGCGATGAGCTGCTCCTTTGCGGGGAGATGTGCTCTTATTTTTGAATTCCAGCTTTTCTGCCCTGCTTTTTCCCATCTTTGTGGTTTTATCTGCCTCTGGTCTTTGATGATGGTGATGTACTGATGGGGTTTTGGTGTAGGTGTCCTTCCTGTTTGATAGTTTTCCTTCTAACAGTCAGGACCCTCAGCTATGAGTCTGTTGGAGATTGCTTGAGGTCCACTCAGACCCTGTTTGCCTGGTATCAGCAGCAGAGGCTGCAGAAGATAGAATATTTCTGAACAGCGAGTGTACCTGTCTGATTCTTGCTTTGAGCTTCCTCTCAGGGTAGCATACTCCACCCTGTGAGGGTGTGGGTGTCAGACTGCCCCTGAAGAGTGGGGATGTCTCCAGTTAGGCTACTCAGGGGTCAGGGACCCCGCGAGGCAGGCAGTCTGTCCCTTCTCAGATCTCAGCCTCCGTGTTGGAGATCACTGCTCTCTTCAGCTGTCAGACAGAGTAGTTTTCGTCTGCAGAGTTTCTGCTGCTTTGTTGTTGTTGTTGTTGTTGTGTGGCTGTGCCCTGTCCCCAGAGGTGGAGTCTACAGAGACAGGCAGGTTTCCTTGGCAGGCTGCTGTGAGCTCCACCCAGTTAAGAGCTTCCCAGCAGCTTTGTTCACCAAGCTATGGCTGAGCCCTCCCCAGCCTGGCTGCTGCCTTGCAGGTAGATCACGAACTGCTGGCTGCTGTGAGGGAGGAGGCTCGTGGGCATGGGACCCCTCCGGCCAGGTGTGGGATATGATCTCCTGGTGTGCCTGTTTGCTTAAAAGCGCCAATATTGGGGTGGGAGTTACCCGATTTTCCAGGTGTTGTGTGTCTCAGTTCCCTGGCTAGGAAAAGGGATTCCCTTCCCCCTTGCGCTTCCCAGGTGTGATGCCTGCAGCCTGCTTCGCTCGCTGGTCGGGCTGCAGCAGCTGACCAGCACCGATGAATCGGCACTCCCCCAGTGAGATGAACCCAGTACACCTCAGTTGAAAATGCAGAAATCACCCGGTCTTCTGTGTGCTGGCTGGGAGTTGGAGACTGGAGCTGTTCCTATTGACCCATCTTGCTCCGCCCTCAGATGTCTTCTTTTGAGAACTGTCTGTTCATCGCTTGCCTACTTTTGATGGGAGTTGTTTTTTCTTGTAAATTTGTTTGAGTTCTTTGTAAGTTCTGGATATTAGCCCTTTGTGAGATGAGTAGATTGCAAATATTTTTTCCCCATTCTGTAGGTTGCCTATTTCACTCTGATGGTAGTTACTTTTTGCTGTGCAGAAGCTCTTTAGTTAATTAGATCCCATTTGTGTCAATTTTGGCTTTTGTTGCCGTTGCTTTTGGTGTTTTTAGATTTGTAAGTCCTTGCCCATGCCTGTGTCCTGAATGGTATTACCTAGGTTTTCTTCTAGGATTTTATGGTATTAGGTCTAACATTTAAGTCTCTAATCCATCTTGAATTAATTTTTGTATAAGGAGTAAGGAAAGGATCAGTTTCAGCTTTCTACTTCACTGACTAGCCAATTTTCAGCACCATTTATTAAATGGGAATCCTTTCCCCCATTTCTTGTTTTCTCAGGTTTGTCAAAGATCAGCTGGCTGTAGATGTGTGGTATTATTATTTCTGAGGACTCTGTTCTACTCCATTGGTCTATATCTCTGTTTTGGTACCAGTACCATGCTGTTTTGGTTACTGTAGCCTTGTAGTATAGTTTGAAGTCAGGTAGTGTGATGCTTCCAGCTTTGTTCTTTTGACTTAGGATTGTCTTGGCAATGCAGGGTCTTTTGGTTCCATATGAACTTTAAAGTAGTTTTCAATTCTGAAAGTCATTTGGTAGCTTGATGGGGATGGCACTGAATCTATAAATTACCTTGGGCAGTATGGCCATTTTCACGATAATGATTCTTCCTGTCCATGAGCATGGTATGTTCTTCCATTTGTTTGTGTTCTGTTTTATTTCACTGGCGATTGGTTTGTAGTTCTCCTTGAAGGGTCCTTTACATCCCTTGTAAAGTTTAGTTCCTAGGTATTTGATTCTCTTTGAAGCAATTGTGAATGGAAGTTCATTCATGATTTGGCTCTGTGTTTGTCTGTTACTGGTGTATAAGAATGCTTGTGATTTTTGCACATTGATTTTTGTATCCTGAGACTTTGCTGAAGTTGCTTATCAGCTTAAGGAGATTTGGGCTGAGACAATGGGGTTTTCTAAATATACAATCATATCACCTGCAAACAGGGACAATTTAACTTCTTCTTTTCTAACTGAATACCCTTTATTTATTTCTTTTGCCTGGCTACCTAGCCAGAACTTCCAACACTATGTTGAATAGAATTGGTGAAGAGCATCCTGTCTTATTGCCAGTTTTCAAAGGGAATTTTTTTCAGTTTTGCCCATTCAGTATGATATTGGCTGGGTTTGTCATAAATAGCTCTTATTATTTTGAGGTATGTTCCATCAATACCGAATTTATTGGCGTTTTTTAGCATGAAGGGGCTCTTGAATTTTGTCAAGGCCTTTTCTGCATCTATTGAGATATTCATGTAGTTTTGTAGTTGGTTCTGTTTATATGCTGGATTACGTTTATTGTCTGGCGTATGTTAGACCAGCCTTGCATCAGGGATGAAGCCCACTTGATCATGGTGGATAAGCTTTTGATGTGCTGCTGGATCCGGTTTGCCAGTATTTTATTGAGGATTTTTACATTGATGTTCATCAGGGATATTGGTCACAAAATGTTGTGTCTCTGCCAGGTTTTGGTATCAGGATGATGTTGGCCTCATAAAATGAGTTAGGGAGGATTCCCTCTTTTCTATTGATTGGAATAGTTTCAGAAGGAATGGTACCAGCTCCTCCTTGTACCTCTGGTAGAATTCAGCTGTGAATCCATCTAGTCTGGACTTTTTTGGTTGGTAAGCTATTAATTATTGCCTCCAATTTCAGAGCCTGCTATTGGTCTATTCAGGGATTCAACTTCTTCCTGGTTTAGTCTTGGAAGAGTGTAAGTGTCAGAAATTATCCATTTATTCTAGGTTTTCGTTTGTAATGTAGAGGTGTTTATAGTATTCTCTGATGGTAGTTTGTATTTCTGTGGAATTGGGTGGTGATACCTCCTTTATCATTTTTATTGCATCTATTTGAGTTCTTCTCTCTTTTCTTCTTTATTAGTCTTGCTAGTGGTCTATCAATTTTGTTGATCTCTTCAAAAACCAACTCCTGGATTCATTGATTTTTTTTGGAGGTTTTGTGTCTCTATCTCCTTCAGTTCTGCTCTGATCTTAGTTATTTCTTGCCTTCTGCTAGCTTTGAATGTGTTTGCTCTTGCTTCTCTAGTTCTTTTTAATTGTGATGTTAGAGTGTCAATTTTAGATCTTTCTTAGCTTTCTCTTGTGGGCATTTAGTGCTATAAATTTCCCTCTACACACTGCTTTAAATGTGTCCCAGAGATTCTGGTATGTTGTATCTTTATTCTCATTGGTTCAAAGAACATCTTTATTTCTGCCTTCATTTCATTATGTACCCAGTAGTCATTCAGAACCCAGGTTGTTCAGTTTTCATGTAGTTGAGGCGGTTTGATTGAGTTTCTTAGTCCTGAGTTCTAGTTTGATTGCACTGTGGTCTGAGGAGACAATTTGTTATAATTTCGTTCTTGTGCATTTTGCTTTGAGGGAGTGCTTTACTTCCAATTATGTGGTCATTTTTGGAATAGGAGTGTGATGTGGTGCTGAGAGGAATTGTATGTTCTGTTGATTTGGGGTGGAGAGTTCTGTAGATGTGTGTGGGTCTACTTGCTGCAGAGATGAGTTCAATTCCTGGATATCCTTTGTTAGCTTTCTGTCTGGGTGATCTGTCTAATGTTGACTGATTATTGGTGTTGAAGTCTCCATTATTGTGTATGGGAGTCTAAGTCTCTTTTAAGTCTCTCTAAGGATTTGCTTTATGAATCTGGGTATCTGTTGGGTGCATATATATTTTAGGATAGTTGAAATAACTGTTGAATTGATCCTTGGCCATTGTGGCCTCCATACATCTCTTTTGATCTTTGATGGTTAAAGTTTGTTTTTATCAGGAGCTAAGTTACAACCCCATTTTTGTTCTCCATTTGCTTGTTAGATCTTCCCTCCATCCCTTTATTTGAGCCTATGTATGTCTCTGCATGTGAGATGAGTCTCCTGAGTGCAAACTGATGGGTCTTGACTCTTTATCCAGTTCCCGCCAGTCTGTTCTTTTAATTGGACATTTAGATCCCGCCCATTTTTAAGGTTAATATTTATTTATGTGTGAACTTGATCCTGCCATTATGATATTAAATATGGTTATTTTTGCTCGTTAGTTGATGCAGTTTTCTTCCTGGCCTCGATGGTCTTTACACATTTTGGCATGTTTTTGCAATGGCTGGTACCAGTTGTTCCTTTCCATGTTAGTGCTTCCTTCAAGGTCTCTTGTAGGCTGCCCTGATGGTGACAAAATCTCTAAGCATTTGCTTATCTGTAAAGTTTTATTTCTCCTTCACTTATGAAACTTAGTTGGCTGGATATGAAATTCTGGGTTCAAATTCTTTTCTTTAAGAATGTTGAATATTGGCCCCCACTCTCTTCTGGCTTGTAGATTTTTTTGCCAAGGAGGTCTGCTGTGAGTCTGATGGGCTTCCTTTGTGGAGTAACCCGACCTTTCTCTCTGGCTGCCCTTAAGATTTTTCCTTCATTTCAACTTTGGTGAATCTGGCAATTATGTGTCTTTGAAGTTGCTCTTCTCGAGGGAGTATCTTTGTATCTCTGTATTTCCTGAATTTGAATGTTGGCCTGCCCTATTAGGTTGGGAAGTTCTCCTGGATAATGTCCTGAAGGAGTGTTTTTCCAACTTGGTTCCACCTCCCCCCTCACTTTCAGGCACCCCAATCGGGCAATAGATTTGGTCTTTTACATAATCCCATACTTCTTGCAGGCTTTTGTTAATTTCTTTTTCTTCTTTTTCTTTAGATTTCTCTTCTCACTTCATTTCATTCATTTGATCCTCAGTGGCTGATACTCTTTCTTCCAGTTGGTCGGTTGGTTACTGAAACATTGCGTTTGTCCGCGTGTTTCTGCCGTGTCATGGTTTTTTATCTGTCGGTGGGTTTATGGCCTTCTCTGCATTGAATTATTCTGGTTATCAATTCTTCCACTCTTTTTCAAGATTTTTAGTTTCTTTGCACTGAATGCGTAATTCCTCCTTTAGCTCTGAAGTTTGAAGACTGAAGCCTTATTCTCTCATCTTGTCAAAGTCATTCTCCGTCCAGCTTTGATCCGTTGCTGGCGACGAGCTGCGTTCCTTTGCAGGGGAGATGTAGCTCTGATTTTTTGAATTTAGCTTTTCTGCCCTGCTTTTTCCCCATCTTTGTGGTTTTATCTGCCTCTGGTCTTTGATGATGGTGGCGTACTGATGGGGTTTTGGTGTGAGAGTGTCCTTCCTGTTAGTTTTCTTTCCCTGGTGAGGACCCTCAGCTAATAGGTCTGTTGGAGATTGCTTGAGGTCTACTCAGACCCTGTTTGCCTGGGTATCAGCAGCAGAGACTGCAGAAGATAGAATATTGCCGAACAGCAAGTGTACCTGTCTGATTCTTGCTTTGGAAGCTCCCTCTCAGGGGTGTACTCCACCCTGTGAGGTGTGGGGTGTCGGTCTGCCCCTAGTGGGGAATGTCTCCCAGTTAGGCTACTCAGGGGTCAGGGACCCACTTGAGCAGGCAGTCTGTCCCTTCTCAGATCTCAACCTCCGTGTTGGGAGATCCACTGCTCTCTTCAAAGCTGTCAGACAGAGTCGTTTGCGTCTGCAGAGGTTTCTGCGGCTTTTGTTGTTGTTGTTGTTTAGCAGTGCCCTGTCCCCGGAGGTGGAGTCTTGTTGTTGTTGTTTAGCTGTGCCCTGTCCCCGGAGGTGGAGTCTACAGAGACTGACAGGCCTCCTTGAGCTGCTGTGAGGTCCACCCAGTTCGAGTTTCCCAGAGGCTTTGTTTACCTACTTAAGCCTCAGCAATGGCGGGCGCCCCTCCCCCAGCCTCACTGCTGCCTTGCAGTTAGATCGCAGACTGCTGTACTAGCAATGAGGGAGGCTCCCTGGGCGTGGGACCCTCCCGGTGAGGTGTGGGATATAGTCTCCTGGTGTGCCCGTTTGCTAAGACCCTTGGTAAAGGGCAGTATTGGGGTGGGAGTTACCCAATTTTCCAGGTGTTATGTGTCTCAGTTCCCCTGGCTAGGAAAAGGGATTCCCTTCCCCCTTGAGCTTTCCAGGTGAGGCAATGCCTCGCCCTGCTTCAGCTCTGGCTGGTCGGGCTGCAGCAGCAATCCCTAGTGAGATGAACCCAGTACCTCAGTTGAAAATGCAGAATTCACCTGTCTTCTGTGTTGCTCGTGTTGGGAGCTGGAGACTGGAGCTGTTCCTATTCGGCCATCTTCCACCTCATGTAGTTTTTATTTCCTTGTAGTGAGAACATTCAACATCCTCTTGGGGTTTTGTTTTGTTTTGTTTTGTTTTGTTTTTTGACATGGTCTTGCTCTGTTGCCCAAGCTGGAGTGCAGTGGCACAATCTCACCTCACTGCAACCTCCTCCTCCAGGGCTCAGATGCTCCTTCCACATCAGTCTTCTGAGTAGCTCCTTCATATACAACACAATATTGTTAACCATAATCACTCTACTGTGTGGTAGAACACCAGTAGGGCATTCTATTACTGAGTTTTTATATATTTGATAAATGTACAAATTACATGACATTGCCATTTTGTTCTGGGTGTATTCCATTCACTTTTGTTAGACAAATTTGTAAGTATACAGTACATCATTCTAATAATCTTGGTCAACACTTATTTTGTACTTCATCCATACTGTTGAGAATCTTTTCAAAGGTTAACTTGTTTAATTTTCACAACAGCAACATGATGAGTAGGTAAGAGTAGTATTTTACTGATAGGTAATCTAAAGAAGGAGGCTAAATAACTTGCCCAATTTCAAACAGTGAGAGGATTGAAACACAAGTAGTGACTTCAGAATCTGTAACCCTCACGATGCCACTACTACTTCTTTCAGAATACACTTTGCCTATTTCTGTTCCCATCTCATCAAATTATACTTACTTTAAAATGTATTTGTCTTTATTATTTTTAAAAAAACACAGGGAAGTATTTCTGATCAGGGGCAGTATTGGTTCTGAAAGAGAAGCCAGTGTTTTTGAGAGTTTGTCCCTTGCCAGTTTTTCTACGCTGGGTTATTCAAGTCCTAAGAATTGTGTAGCTATTACAGAACCACTTTAGCAAATGTGTTCCTTTAATCAAGGTGATTTATAACAAAATTTCATCCAAGTTTGGAGTGCTCTGAGAAGATAGCCAAAATGTTTGCAGGGTCTACCCCTTTTGTCTGTCCCTTTTTTTTAGCTATCTCAGAAGCACACTGGTACAATATTTTATGAAATGAGTTTCTTACCCTTACCTCTGCATCCTCTTAGAAAAATCATTGTTGTTTATAAGATGAAGATATTACCATTCATATCTTGATTGAGCTGCTTAATAAAATGAACAATATTAAAATATGTTTTGAATTCCAGACTAAGAAAGTTTATTCTTGTATGTAGGTGCTTCAGAAAGCCAAACACCAAAATTCTTCATTGGAATCTAGCCTGTAGAGTTTAGCATGTCAAAGAAATAGCCTTGTTTGTAGGTTGGCAGAAAAGAACATAAACAAATCATTGGTTAAGTGATGTAGTGATGTGGGATCATTTTATTCTTTCCAGAGTTCTTTTTTGTTTGTTTTCCATTCCAGAGTTTTAAAAGACCACATGGCGAGCAACGCTTATGAATCAGCTTTACTTTTTACTGTTAGGTATTTGGAAACTAAGCAGTCCCTGTTAAGACGCTGTTGTGGGCCTGGCACGGTGGCTCACGCCTGTAATCCCAGTACTTGAGAGGCCAAGGCAGGCAGATCACCTGAGGTCAGGAGTTTGAGACCAGCCTGCCCAACATGGCGAAACCCTCTCTCTGCTAAAAATACAAAAAAATTAGCCGGGTGTGGTGACAGGCGCCTGTAATCTCAGCTACTTGGGAGGCTGAGGCAGGAGAATCCCTTCAACCTGGGAGGTGGAGGTTGCAGTGAGCCGAGATTGCGCCACTGCACTTCAGCCTGGGCAATAAGAGTGAAACTCTGTCTCAAGAAAAGAGGGGGGAAAAAAAAGATGCTGTTTGTTTTGTTTATTTTGAAGGTACTGAAGCCAATAATTCTTTCCTGGGGTTATGTATGAACTAAGCATTGGCTACTGTAAAGATATGAGATTAATTTGTGACTCTCGAAAGAAACAAATTGTCATGAGCTCAAATATATTGAGTATGTTGCCTTTCTGTATATTCTACAGGAATTCCTCAGTTTGCTGCTAGAAGCTATTGCTTTATCAGAAAAAATAATTTAGTTGGAAGTAGGAGCATGTAGCAAATAAGAAATAAATAAAATGAGTTGGCCGGGCGCGGTGGCTCAAGCCTGTAATCCCACTTTGGGAGGCCGAGACGGGCGGATCACAAGGTCAGGAGATCGAGACCATCCTGGCTAACATGGTGAAACCCCGTCTCTACTAAAAATACAAAAAACTAGCCGGGCGAGGTGGCGGGAGCCTGTAGTCTCAGCTACTCGGGAGGCTGAGGCAGGAGAATGGCATAAACCCGGGAGGCAGAGCTTGTAGTGAGCTGAGATCTGGCCACTGCACTCCAGCCTGGGCGACAGAGCGTGACTCCGTCTCAAAAATAAAATAAAAAAATAAAATAAAATAAAATAAAATAAAATAAAATAAAATAAAATAAAATAAATAAAATAAAATAAAATAAAAGTTGGCATTCTCCTATTGGTTTGCACAGGAGGCAAAATGCAAAGTAAACCTCTACTTAATTTAGTCTCTATTCCCTTAGGGAATGTAGGGACAGGGCTCAGAAATACACTAAAATTTTGTTATAAAGCCAATTAAGAAGAAACACACTTCATAATGTTTAGTAGTATAATATTGTGTGATAATCCAGGACTATGCTTTTAATCCATGGGGTAACTATGGAATAGTTAGGCATTTTGAAATATAATAAATTCCTATCAACAAATATGTTGTAAAATCTACATCTAAACAAACTCCCTTGACACCACATCCTCCTATAGGGAAGAGTTGTGTATAGTTAACTCCATTCTGAGCTTCGTATTATTTTTTTGAACTCATTCCAGTTAGGCTTTGGTCTCCACCACTTCATTGATGGTTCTTGTCAAAGTCCCTAATGACTTCTCTTGTTGTCTCTCCAGTGATCAACTCTCAGTCCTCATCATATTTGACCTATTGTTAGTATTTGAAATAGTTGTTCTCAAAACCTGGGTTCACTTAGTTTTTGGGACACTGCTCTTTTTGGTTTTTTTCCTATCTTTCTTCTGAATTTCCTTTATTGGTTCCTCCTCATATCCAAATATTGGAATGATCTTCAAACCCTGGAGTTAACTAAAGGTTCGTATTTTAAATTTTCTGTTGTTTATCTACACTTATACTTTAGCTGACCTCATCCTGTCTCATGGTTTTATGTACAGTACTTTTTAACTTACTCTCAAATGTATATCAACTATAACCTCTTCCCTGAACTCTAGAATCATGTCTAATTGTCTAATATCTTCACTTTAATGAATAATGGTCATCTCAAACTTACTGTTTCCAAAGTTAAAATCCTGATTTTCTTTCCCTAACTGACTCCTTCCATACAGTTCCCATCACAGTAAAGAAAACCCCATGCTACTTTTTCAGGCCACAAACCTTAGAGTTATCCTTACTCTCCTTCTCTTTCACCCTACATCCAATCCCTTAGCAAATCATGATTATACCTTCTATATATAATCAGAATCAGACCACGTTTTGCTACTGTCACTGCTACCATCCATTAGTTTGCAAGATGAACTCATCTCTCTCATTTTGTTGCAGTAATTTTTGAACTGTTTTCTTTGCTTATACCCTTCCAATTTTCTGGCTTCTCTACCCCTTCCGTTGATATTCTCCACACAGCAGATAAGGTCATCCTTTTTGATGATGATGCTCTTTAAGAGTGATTATGTCACTCTTCTGCTTAAAGACCCCATTGGCTCCCCATTTCACTTACAATAAAGGCCATAGGCCTTATGGTGGCCTGCAAGACCCTGCATAATCATTTTCCCTGCTGCCTTTCTTGTAATTATTGTGTCATTGGAACACAATCATGCCCATTCATTTGTCTGTTGTCTGTGTTTGCTTTGTCTAAAATGTCAGAGTTGAATAGTTGTGATAGAAACTATATGGCTTGCAACGCCTGGACTATTTCGTATCTGTCACTTTTCAGAAAAAGTTTGCTGACCCCCTGATCTAGAGCGTAAGATTCTTGGTGATAGGGACTCATTTTAATCGCAGTTGATTTCATATCATTTCAACTGTGATTTGGCAGCTAGTAGATATTTTTAAAATACTTGAAGGGTGGACAGATCTAGATATATATGAATAGGGTGCTAGTTTCTTTTCTACTTCTACTCCTTTGTTCTACTGGTTTCTACTGCAAACTTGCTCCCAAGTAAATGCGTGATGTTATGACTTCTCAGAAGATGTTTGTGGAGCCTACCACTCTGCTGAACTGGCCAATCTGTGGTCATTCTAGTCTTCATAGAATTGAAAGCTAAGCTATTTCCAATGGTAAGACTACCTGACTGCCTTACACAATGGCAGGTGAAAGTTGTAGAAAATATTGGACTGTTCCTCTTACTGTGTACCAGGAGAGCAGAGTGCTGATTAAATATTTCTTTTCCTAAGTGACTTCTATTTAGGACTGCATATTTTTCAGACCTTTCTTTAAGTAGAATAAAAATTCACCAGGCTCTGAATTGACTTATCACTATGGAATACTGAACTTAGTTAAGGTTAAGTCTCCTAAAGTACTGGGGGAATTGAGGCATACTGGGCTTACCTTGTTGTCATTTTGAAGGAAGCATTGGTGCCCCTGAAATGCTATGGTGGTTTTATTATGATGAAGGCTAAGTTGCCCTTGCAACATTCATTGCCTACTAATTAGGTTGTGTGGTAATAAAAGTTTCTGCATTTCTGTGGACATACATGTGCCTTTTGAACATATTTAACTACCATACAGATAATTTGTTCTTTTGGTCCTTTTATTGGTTTATCGGCTTAATGATGGGTAATGTTGTTACCTGGAGTTTATAAATTTCTCCTTTTAGGATTTTCTGTGGTTGTTCATTGTAAAATGAAGAATCATTTTAAAAATCTTTAAATAAAACCTTATTTATTGAATTTTCATGTCTTAACCATAGTAGCTACCTTGTATTGAGAATAGACATATTAATAGAACATGATTATGGAAATTTCAGTGTATTCTGTGGTTAGTGTGGTTAGTGCATAGCAGTCTTTTGCTGTTGTTACAGGAAACAAATCTGTACTTATTAGAAAAATCATGTTTTTACTTTTATCTGAGGGCTACTAAAGATATCTGGCTATTTAATTTAAAGGTTTTTGGCTGTCTTTGATACCATAGATATCAGCGTTATACACAAAAGGTGAAACATTGTTCACCAAATAATAATCCATTACCACAGCAGAGTGATGGGAGGTGACTAAGGAATGTAGTTATTTCTTATGTTTTTCTTTGTGAATTGTAGAGTATGTTAATAACATCATTATTACTGGCAGAAATGTAAGAAGTAGAGACAATTTTACATTTCAGAAAGAACTGATTAAGTGTTATCAGGATGTACTGGTGGTATAGTGTATTAAAAGGAGAACTTGGAAATGTAACAATATGGCAATAATAAAGCTATTTTACAGTGTATTAGATAATATTTAAATAAAACTGATGGACAACCTAAGAAACAATCTTACTAATTAGCATTACAAAATGGTCACTTTATATAGTTAACACTAATAGTCCTTTAATGAATACTGTGTATTTAGGTTATAGTTCGAATCCCTGAATATTCTAAATGCTGTCTTTCTATTTGTTTAAATGTCATTTCCCTTAGCTAAAAGTCAACCATCTGGTCTTCTATTACCACTTGTATTATAAACAGAAAAAAGTACTCCTCTGTAGAGAGAGGAATCATCAGATTGAAAGGGCTTGTGTATTATAAGCTGCTGATATACTAAATCCTTATGTCATTTAAATAGAAGAACTGCCTAATAATGTCACTTATTACAACTAGGGTATCTAAATAAGTGACTTGTTTTTTGCAGACTATAGTGATAAAAACCTGTGCCACACATCCATTTCTCAGCAACGGCTCCTAGGATAATCAATCATGGCATACTGCTAATGCCTTGATTGCAGCTGATATAGAGGAAATATGTTTACTCTTTTGCTAAAGTGAAGTTCACTGCGGAGGTGACGTGACTTTTTCATTCTATAGCTAACACGATTCTGAAGATAAATTTCACTCATTGTTTACAAGTCTGAAGTGTTTTTGTTCAGATGTCAACACTAAAGAATAATCTTTGAGGCTCCTCGACTTAGTGTTTTCTGATGTGTTCTCTGAACATTTTCAGAATAATTTTAGCTTAGTTTAACAGTAATATGTAGTTTATAAGAATCCTATTTTGTAGTAGTATATTTTACTTTCATATGTTTGAAAAGATGTATATATGAAGATCAACATTTCTATTGAAAGAGTAGCAGGTTGTCCAGAAATTTGTATGTGTTGCTCACCTAGAAATATTTTAACCACTCAAAAGTTAGAAAGTTGGTGCCATTGGTATGAATCTAGAGAGGCAGGATACAGTTGAGTAAAATGAAAATATTATATGTATTTTTATCTGCAAGTTATGTGGGACTTCTGTACTTTAAAGTTGCTTCAAAGTCGTTTGCAGAAATTAAAGAACAAAATTTGTTTGTAACACAGGTGTTCAGTACCAGACTCCAAACTCTGTACCAGACTCCAAACTCTGTTGGTAGTAAGGAGAATATATTCCAAGTGTTATGTGGCTTCCTAATCTAAAACAATCTTTTTTATTTATTTATTTATTTTCTTTCAGAGACAGAGTCTCACTCTGTCACCCACGTTGGAGTGCAGTGTACAATCTCGGCTCACTGTAACCTCTGCTTTGCAGGTTCAAGCAATTCTCCTGCCTCAGCCTCCTGAGTAGCTGAGTAGCGTTTGCCACCATGCCCAGCTAATTTTTGTATTTTTAGTAGAGGCATGGTTTCACCATGTTGGGCAGGCTGATCTCAAACTCCTGACCTCAAGTGATCCGTCTGCTTCGGCCTCCCAAAGTGCTGGGATTACAGGCATGAGCCACTGCACCCGGATGCTAAAACAGTCTTTACTAGGTCTGCTGGAAAAACTGCTGTTGAGTGGGTGAAATATATTCAACTCTTTTGGAATAAGCAAGTAAATGAAGTTTTGATGTTATCACTTTGGGTAATTAAAATTTGACAGGTTTTTGTGAACAACTTCATCTTAGCCCATAAAAGTATTCTCACCAAACCAAACAATCCTCTACTTGAAACAAGAATGAAAAAGAGGAAAAACAGATATAAAAGCAGATATGCATATTATAAAATAGCTAAAGATATTAAATTAGCAAGAAAATATTGGCATTACAAGTTATTGCACTGCCAACCTGGACGTTAGAGTGTTTTCCTCCTGGGATAGAATTTTCATAATTACTTTAAGAAAATGTATAAATCACTTAGTATGGCACAGCTAGTGCTTGTATCCAACTAAACACAAATGCAGAGCTAACAAGGAAAGGAGACTAAGCAGTATTTAACAAAGTACTTAAAATTATAGGTGATTTAAAATTCTTGGATGCAACTTAAGATTCCCATCTACTTTGTGTACATTATTTATGATTCTTGAAAGCAAGAAGGATTAGAGAAACCTTCTGTTGTCTAAAGAGACTTGAAATTTGACCTGACTTCCCAGTGTAAGGAAAGTCAACGTAGGTCTAGGGACACAGACTGAGACTGATAATGGACTTCTGACCCCAGACCAATCCCAGCACTCACACATCTTCCTTAATGAGGCTGCCTCAGAAGTGGCCAGACCACTGGACTTGGGAGGGGGGACATCTAAGGGTAGACTGGGAGAGAAGACTTAAATAGCTTTCAGGAGGTTATAGGAGTATACAAAATTTGCCAGACATTAACCTCTCAACTTTCTTTTTTGATGTGTGCATTCATTAGTTCCACAGACACTGAGCACTTACTTGAGGGCCCGTACACATTAGGGTAGTCATCTTTGCCCCAGCAACACCAATAGAACTTTCTGAAATAATGGAAATAGCCTGTATCTGTGCTGTCCGATGTGGTAGCCACTAGACACACATGGCTGTTGAGCACATGAAGCATGGCTAGTGTATCTGAAGAACTGAATTCTTAATTTTATGTAATTTTAAAATTTAGATAGCCACATATATGACTAGTGGCTGCCATATTGGACATTGTAACTTCAGGGGGTTATAGTTAAGTTGGAGGAATAGACAAAATTACAGTATGGTATGATAGAATTATGCACAAGGTGCTTTGATAAGACACAAGGATATTTATCCAGACTGGGTTAGACGGGATTATTCCAGAATGGGAAGGTGAAACCTGAGTTGAAGTTTTAAAAGGTAAGTAGGAGTTAGTCAAAGCACGCAGCCTATTCTGAAGGCCTAGAAGTGAGTATAGCATTGTGCTTTTGGGCAACTGCCAAAGGTAAGAGTTCCAGTGTATGGCACATATAGTAGGAGAGATGAGTAGTAAGAAGAGATAAAAATGAAAGGTAGAAGCCAAGCATGGTAGTCTGTTACGTGAGAGGATGGCTTGAACCCAGGAGCTCAAAGTCAACCTGGGCAATATAGCAAGACCCATCCCTAAAAATAATAAGTAAACAAGGCTCAGTTCCTTTTATGTTTCAAGCAGGGGAATAACATGATCAGGCTTAATTTTTATTTAGTTTCTGTGGGGCCATTCTGATGTTAGTGTAGACTAATAGAGGATGGCTAGAATTAGGAGAGCCTGGAGGCAGAGAGACCAGTTAATAGGCTGTGAGTGAGGCATAACTGAAATAATAACATTGAGAATAGAAAGAAATACAAAGACTGCAGAAAGATTAAGGAAATAATCTAGACAAGATTGGATGCTGGAAGAAAGGGAATTGAAGGGCTTAAAAATAACACCCAAGTTGTTGGTTTTTGCCACAGGGTGAGTGGTACAATAAAATAGGGTTGTTGGGGGAGATGTTAATTTGGGAAATGGAAAGAAGATATATAAAATTTTGGACAAGTGTAGAAGTCTATTAATATGATTAAGGTAGATTATATTTTAAATTAATACTGTGGCAATTAAATTTTATAGCAAGTAGCAAAAAAGTACCGCTTTCCCCAGATGACATCTGGATGCTTTGCTGTTCCCTCCTTGATGTCCATAGTCTGTTTCTGTCTCCTCGTCAAAACAGTGTTTTGATGAGCTTAGCCCTAGATCATTCTTACTTTTTAGAGATCTTCAGCTATTCTCTTTGTATCATGCATCATCACTAAAAAATGCCATCTGTCTCGTGCCACTGCACTCCAGCCTGGGCAATAGAGTGAGACTCTGTCTCAAAAAAAAAAAAAAGTCATCTGTCATCCACCTGCCTAATTTGCAATTTTGTATTCGCAAAGCTAGATTTTATTCTAAATAATCTCCTGGGTTTGGTACATTAGAGTTGTGTTTTGATGTAATGTAGAATGTGGTACATTAGAGAAGTGTCTGTCAAATATATTCAACAATGCCTGTTTCTAAAAAAAAAAGCATCAGTAACATCAAGTACAAAAAGACCTACATATTTAATTTTAGTCATTTCTTTTTGCAGTATGGCAGTCTTTCTACTGGTAATCTATTTCGAATACCCTTTCAGATATAAATCTGTTTTTCTAGCCAATCTCTATATTAACCAGCTATGCACAGCAACAACAGGAGATTGAAAAGAGTTACAGAGATTCATCTGTAGCAATAAATCCATATAGGATGAGTTTGGATTTTAGGAAGAATTAAGTGGAGTGCTAGGAATAAAACTTTTGGTGGAAACATATTAGTACATATTGTGTACAGTATGCATCTGATTTACTGTTTAGAACTTTTTCTGAGAGCATGAGAAAACTCATTATTGTAATACTTACCACCATTTTCTACTACACTCTGAAATACCCTTTGTTGAATTAAGTTGGGCTCATCCTCTGGAAGGAGAGCAAGTATATAGACCAAGCTGTATTAAAGTGAAAGTGCAGAGATAGTCTTAGAATGAGAATATAAAGTGCTTCTTTTAAATCCGAATCTCAAAATAGCAGGTAACACTGTATTTACAAAGAGACAGAGGTAAAAGACTGGGACAATAGTATTGGGAGGCGTGGATAGAAAGGCCTATAAACTGGCTTCGGTCCCAACCCTCCTCTCCATCTCCTACGTTCTGACTAGTTGGTAAATGGTTCTAAAGAAGTGGATGCTTGATAAGGGCATAAGCATTCAATATTTAATAAACATTGCTTGATGAACATGCCCATTTAAGTTCGAGACCAGCATAGTGAAACCCCGTTTCTACTAAAAATACAAAAATTAGCCAGGCGTGGTGGCACACGCCTGTAATCCCAGCTACTCTTGAGGCTGAGGCAGGGGAATCACTTGAACCCAGGTGGTGGAAGTTGCAGTGAGCCAAGATCACGCCATGGCACTCCAGCCTGGGCAACAGAGGAAGACTCCGTCTCAGAAAAAAAAAAAAAGAATAGAAATGTTAGTTTTTACTGCTAATCTAGGATGACTTTATCGTAAAAACTGAATTTCGTTAAATTAGGTGGCATAATTGATGTGGTACTTACTCATAATTAATGTACATTTTTAATTATATTGGATTCAAGTCGAAGACTTGGGTAACACCAGAGCTATATAATTGAATATAGTGTAAAAGAAAATAACCAGAAACATAAAGTAAAATAGCAAAGCACAGTTAACTTTGCAGAGATCTGGGTAGACTGCCTAGGAAACCAGGGACAAAGAAAGCCCAATAGACATAATTCACACTGGCAGATGTGGCAGCTGCTAGTAAGTGCTCTTATTGACTGCTTCCTGGGTGCCAGGAGTCTTGTTTCATTTGATTCTCATAGTATTTCTGTAAGGTATTAGTCTCAGTTGTATAAATGAGGTTTAAATAACTTGCCCAAGGTGCTTACCTAGTATGCAGAGCTGTGTTTGGAACTCAGGACTGTGTGTGACTGTGTGGACTGTATTTTTAACCACTATCCTAAACAACCCACCAGAGGTTACTATTGAGGCTAGATGGAGGTATTGAGAGCTTAGGGAAAAAATGAAAGAGCTTATCTTGCAATCGCCAGGAGAATGAGCAAGTCAAGCCCTTTAGACTAAGCTTTAAACCTACTCAGCAGGGAGAAGCTCAGTGAAAGAGAACCTGTTAGTAAAAAGCATATGCCTTACTCAAACCCCAGTGCTATAGGTGTAGCCTACTGAAACTTTTGTGTAAATTCCTTTTTGGTGATGACTGGCTATGAATGTAAGGTGGCACCATTTTTAAGGAGGGAAGGGCAATAACAGTTCCCAGCAATGTAGATAGGATAGCAATGAGGCTGAATTTTAAAAGGGAGAAAAGGAAGCAGGACCGCATAGAAATAGTACATATTAAAATAGTTAGTGTATTAACTATTCTGTGCCCGGTCCCTATAATCCCTTTACCATGCATCTAGCATTTGGAAACACTTCTATCAGGACTCCAGATACTCCTCTGCCTTAATTAGCTCAGGTAGACAGAACGTGGGCAAGAAGTTAGGGCAAGGAGAATGACAATGAAAGTAAGTAAAACTGTTCCTTGAGTTTGTTTTGAGAGATATCCAGAACTGACATTTGAGACACTCCCGTTTTTAAAAATTAAAGATTAATGTTTTCTGAACTTGGTGTTCTAAAAGTCTCTTCTATTTATTGTATCTCAGAATTTAATTCTTCACTTTTTTTACATGTGTTTTTGTATATAGCTTCTGCTGGCATTACAGGAAGGGTTAACAACGATTTACTGATGGTGCTTCCAATTTTGCTGTTACATGACTCAAACAAATTGGGTTGTATGATACCTTTTTAGAACAATATTAATATTCATTTTCAAATATTATCTCTAGTAGTTCGTGTGCATAGGATCTTACTATGGCCACACTTTGGTTACATAAGTCATGATTAAGCAGAATATACAGTGGCCACATAGGAGGTGTAGTAACTTGATACTGCTTTCTCGTAAGATAGTAAGATAAAAAACAATTACATAGTATTAATTATTGGACTAAAATCACATCTTTTGAATGTACATTCATCATATAGACTTTTTTCATAGGCAAGGGAATTATGCATTTTATAGCCCACTGATTATTCCATTAAGCACAAAATCTTTGAAACACATGCTAAATGGAATACTTTTGAGACTAGAGTATTGTTGATTTATCACTGTCATTTGTTTTTACTAAATAGAAGCAAAAAAGACTATCTGATTGCTTTCATAAATGTGTGCACTTTTTCTTGTACATTACAGGAAAATGAAAAAATAATCATTAAAAAAAAATTCTAAAAACTTTGTTCCTCACCTTGCCTCATAATTTATGTTTGTTTATTTCAGACTATTGTTTTGTTGTCTTTACAGTTATTTTAGAACCATTAAAGACGTATGAGCAATAGGGCCAATGCAAACCCTACCATTGCTGGTTGTAAACAATAAAATATATGGCAAATAAAGTGTTAATTAAAAACAGTCTGTTCTTAGGATTTTCTGGTTTTTGAAACTTTTGAAGGTCAAACATACAAATATTTTTTAGCCAGAACTTTTCTTAATTAGATGTTATTTGCCTCATCAAATAAATGAATTTGATTGCAGTTTAGTAAATGTGTTATTTGATATTGTGGACGCTTTTATCAGATTTCACTTGAATCAAGAAAGGTAACACCTGTGGATTGCCTCACAAAAGCCTCTTTTGTTAAATGGACACCCGCAGGGCATGAGGCAATTACATTTGTTGCTTGTGCTAAAAAGGAGGTACTTAACTAGACCTCAGTAAATATAGCTGAGAACTAGAGGCTTGATTCTTTTGTCCAGCCCCGAGATTAGGTTTTATCATGGCTCAGGAAGTAAACCTCTGACGTCGAAAGGAAAAACAAGAATGATTTAAAGGTCCCTTCATGCCTTAAAATTTAGCTGTAAAGTTAGCAATATCTCAGACACATGGAGAATTCAGGTTTCGGCAAAATTAAAACAGTTTATGGCATTCATGAAAACATATATTCATATATTCAGTCTTATGCATTCATTCAAAATGGCATGGCATATTTACAAGAGTACAAAATTAATCCAACTTAAAAATTTTGATTATGAGACGTAGTGAACAAAGACATAGCATTAGGGATTTCCATTTTGGGCCATTTGCAAAACATTTAATAGAAATGTGTTTATTAGAGTGGTTTTCAGCCTTAGTTGTAAAGTTATCATAGCTTTTAAAAAAACATTTCATTATGTCTCTGTGAGCACAAAAAAGGAAGGAAAAATACATGTTAATCTACCATTTTATCCTGTTCATATTTTATTATTATAATATTGCTATAGAATTCTTTTTTCTATTATCTGGTTTGAATTTTCAACTTACTGACAACTAGTAGCTTAATCTAACAGACCATAACTGTGTTTAAAGTTAGAAAGAAAATGTTTATTCTGTACCTTGCCTCATTCCATATCAGAAAAGTCAGGTGTTGTGTTTCAGACCCAAACCAAAAAATGTGTTTTACTGTATGTTTGTTAAAATGTGTTCTTGGCTAGATTAATATTTTAGTCATCTATAGATTTGATGACAGTACTGTGAATTGTATAGTGCAAGTCATTTACTTGTACTATACAAAGAAGCATGTCCTACTATATGGATTAGAGGTTAGGTTAACTCTCTTTCCACACTACCAAAGACAAAAAAAAAAAGCCCAACCCGGAAACACCTTTTAAAAAAATTCAACATGCTCCCCCTAACATGCATCATGAAGGATGATGCTCCCTTTTAAAAGTGTGAACATCACCGAAAGGGTTAAGCAGTTTGTATTTTAAGACACACATACACATATATTTCTGTGTATATATACATATATATACTTTAAGTTACTTAAATAGTATGCACTGATCATAAAAAATGTTTATTTTGAAATATATATTTAAAAAATTTTACAATTATACACATTGCCCTGCAACTTATTTTTTTCACTGGCTATCTCATGGAAATCTTTCCATTAGTTTTATGTATTTATTTTTACTGGCTGTTTACTAATAGATAAAAGAAAGATACTCTATTTAACCTTTGCCTACTGAGGAACATTTATACCACTGCCAGTCTTGAGATGCAGAAAATACCACAGTGAATTTCCTTGTTTGTAAATAATTGCCTGCTGAGTTTGGTAAATCTTTTCTGGAGATTTTGATAGGGAAAGGGTAAAACAACATAAAGGAGACGCCACTGAAGGGGATGCAAGATGGAGATGCCAAAACACACTTCACCAAAAATTTTAGTCTTCACTGAAATGATTCTCTTTATATTGTTCCAAGTATGCTAAAAAATACATATTTTAAGGCTGGGCGCAGTGGCTGATGCGTGTAATCCCAGTACTTGGGGAGGCTGAGGTAGGCAGATCTCTTGAGGCCAGGAGTTTGAGATCAGCCCGGCCAACATGTTGAAACCCCATCTCTACTAAAAATACAAAAATTAGGTGGGCGTGGTGGTACATGTCTGTAATCCTCACTACTCAGGAGGCTGAGGCAGGAGAATCGCTTGAGCCCGGGAGGCAGAGGTTGCAGTGAGCCAAGATCGCACCACTGCACTCCAGCCTGGGCGACAGAGTAACATTTTGTCTCAAAAAAAATTTTTTTTAAATTATGTAATTTGAACATCTGCTTCTGGCAGTGATGGAATAACTGGTCATGAACTTGCCCTCCTGCCATAAAAAACTAGAAAACTGGACAAAAATATGTGAAACAACTGTTTTAATACATTGCATAGCAGGCAGTATGAAACTGATCCTTGAGAGAAAGGAAACAAAATGAGCCTCCACTTGCCCCAACTTCTATCTTAAAGCAGTTTTCAGACAACAGTGCAATGAGGGGAAGTCAAGCAAAGCACAGGTGGTCTTGCTGAGTTGAGACAAAGACTGGGGTACAGGTATGCTTAAGTGGTTGGGATTTATAAATCCGACTACCATGAAGGAAAGAGCTACAGAAAGATCTCCAGAAATCTATGTAGATATTCCCTTGGCTTTTGGGCTCAATACTAAATCGTGCCTGCTTATGGTGAAACTTAAAGAGACTGAGTAATGAATGACTACTGGGGAGCTTTAAATCAAAAAAGTCCCATAACTCACACAGAGCTGAGAGACATTTGTGTTCTGACCAGCCAGCGTGGACAGATCTTGTTGATATCCAGAACATTCAGTAGAGACTCTGGAAAAATCAAGCCTTAGTAGTAGGACTAAAATAGCCGTTAAGATAAAATGTAAGATAGAGACCCAACCTAGCAGGCTTACAAACAAGGCTTGAAAGGAATAAGGTGACTGCCGCTAACTTAACTACCTCACAGAAACCAGACTCCCTCAACATTCAACACTCTATAAAAACAGACAACAAAATCTACTCAGCAAATGAGTGTTCAGTTTTATCAGAAATTACCACGTATGTGAAGAAGCAGGAAAATGTAACACATAATCAAAAGTAAATCAGTTAAATAGACCCATAAATGACAGAAATTATGGAACTAGCAGAGAAGCACTCTAAAACACCAATTCTAACTATTTTTGAGGATTTAGAGGAGATGAACATATTGAGAAAGTAAATGGTATAAGAAAGAACCAAATGTAATTTTTAGAGCTTAAGAATACATTTGGTAGTCTTTACAGTAGTAGATTAGAAACTACAAAAGAAAAGTTCTGGGAATTTGAAGACAGCAATAAAAAGTATACAAGCTGAAGGAAAGAAAAAAGTCTGGAAAAAAATAAAAAGAATAACCCATAGGACAGGTCAAACAGATTAACATGAAGGCTATGGAAGCCCCAGGGGTAGTGGGTAGAAAAGAAGTTGATCTATACATTTTTTTCCAATTTTGTTCAAAATGATAAATCAGAGATCCAAGAAGTACAGAAAGTAGTTCTGGCCAAATAAATACAAGGAAAATCAAACCAGGGAAGACAGAGAAAATCTTAAAAACCACCAGAGAAAAATATATTACATACAACTGAGAATAAGGAATTTCTGCTGATCTATTACAAAAAACAGCAAGAAGAAAACAAAATGAAGTCTTTAAAGTTTTAAGTGGGGAAACACTGTCAATCCAGAATTCTGTATTCACTGGTAAGGATGAAAATATGCTGTTGCAAAATTCTTTCCTTTATTACCTTACATGAAGTGGTGTGATATGTGAAGATAGTTATACCTTAAGAAAAGGTGGACTGTCATTAATGATGCATATTGTAAACCCTGGAGTAACAACTTCAAGAATAAGATCTATATTAAATATGGCAACCGAATAAACAAAATGAAATTCAGAAAAATAATCCAATAGAAAGGAGGAAAAAAGGAAACAAAAACAGATGCAACAAATACTTCACATCATGTCAGAGGTTATCTCAAAATGGTTCACATACCTAACCAAAGCTAAAGCTATAAAATTTGTAGAATATAGTATAATATGTTCATAATTTGGGGGCAGGTAAAGATTTCTTAGGACACCAAAAAGACAAAACACAATAGGAAAAAAATTATGAATTGGACCTCAGCAACATTAAAAACCGTTGCTTGTCAAAACATCATTTAAAAAGATGCAGACTGGGAGAAAATATTTGCAATCCCATCAAAGGACTTGTATCCATGGTAAATAAAGGACTGGTACAATGAATAAGAAGATAACCTATTTTTTAAATGGCCAAAATATTTTAATAGATAACTTCATGAAAGATAATACTAGTATGTACAATGGAAAAATGCCTTCATCAGAGAAGTGCAAATTAAAACCACAATTTAATATCCTTCACCTACTAGAATGGCAAAACATTTAAAAACTGATAATACCAAGTGCTGGAGAGGTAGTGGAACAGGAACACAGTCATACATTGGTTGTTGGGAGTATATAATAGTATCACTTTGAAAAAGTTTGGTAGTTTCTTTAAGGTTAAACATAGACTTACTGATGGCCCAGAAATTCCACCCTTAGATATTTACTGAAAAGAAATAAGACTTGTACAGGACTGTTCAGAGTGCTTTATTTTTACTAGCGCCAAACTGCAAACAACCCAAGTATCCACCTCCAGGTTCATAGATAAACATTGTGGTTTACAGTGGAATACTCAGAAGTAAAAAATGAATGACTTCTACATACAACATAGATTAATCATAAAATCTTGCTAAGCCAAAGAAGGCAGACACAAAATAGGTACTTTGTAATTCCATTTATATGAAATTAAGCAACAGGCACAACTACTCTCTAGGAACAGAAAGCAGATCACTGGTTGACTGGGTCTAGGCATGGCAATAGGAAACTGACTACAAAGGAACAGAAGGGAACTTTTCAGCATAGAAGAAACATCCTGTATCACTGTGGTTGTGGTTAGATGGGTATGTACATTTTTCAAAACTTGTGTCAAAACTTAAAACAGGTGCATTTTACTGTATATAAAATATACCTCTATAAGTTGATTTTTAAAGTAAGATGAAGTATTCACTCTTTTCCCCCATACCAAAAATAATTATATTTTTAAAAGGAGGAGTAGGCCGGGCGCGGTGGCTCAAGCCTGTAATCCCAGCACTTTGGGAGGCCGAGACGGGCGGATCACAAGGTCAGGAGATCGAGACCATCCTGGCTAACCCGGTGAAACCCCGTCTCTACTAAAAAATACAAAAAACTAGCCGGGCGAGGTGGTGGGCGCCTGTAATCCCAGCTACTTGGGAGGCTGAGGCAGGAGAATGGCGTAAACCCGGGAGGCGGAGCTTGCAGTGAGCTGAGATCCGGCCACTGCACTCTAGCCTGGGCGACAGAGCGAGACTCCGTCTCAAAAAAAAAAAAAAAAAAAAGGAGGAGTAATTGCAAACATAATTTTTTGTACTGGTAAACTGAGCATGGGTTGAGCATCCCTAAGCTGAATATATGAAATCCAATATGCTCCAAAATCTGAAACTTTTTGAGTGCCTGTGTGATGCCACAAGTGGAAAATTCCACATATGACTTCACATGACAAGTCATAGTCAAAACACAGTCAAAACTTTGTTCCTTGGACAAATTATAAATATTGTATAAAATTACCTTCAGGCTATGTGTATAAGGTATATATGAAACATAAATGGATTTCATGTTTAGACTTGGGTCTCTTCCCCTGGATATCTCATGTGTATGCAAATATTCCAAAATCTAAATATCTGAAACCTGAAACACTTCTGGTCTCTAGCATTTCAGATAAGAGATACTCAACCTGTAATTTATAGAGGTGGATCAGCAAAGGTGACTGCTTTGATTTTAAATGATCTGTACTTGGAGGTTTTCTTGTTTATAGAGATCTTGTTAGATTAAAGGTAACATCAGTGATACAGCTGTTTCCTTGATTTGTGTACTTTACATCAAGTGTTGTCTGTGAGACATAGGCATTATCCCTTTACTGTAAATGGATGCATGGTCATTAACGTGTATGGATTTCAGATAATGAGGAGTTAGCATGTCTCATATTTGAACCTATTTCTTTTTTCTTGACTAAATATCAAATTTAGTACTTCACAGGTTATTTTAAGTATCAAATGAAAGGCTCCTGGTGATACGGTCTAGGTTATTTTTTTTTTTTAGATGATTACTTTCTGTAGTTGTTAATTATATTACTCCACTGATGGTTGGGCCTGTTGGCTCACGCCTGTAATCCCACCACCTTGGGAGGCCAAAGTGGGTGGGTTGCTTGAGGTCAGGAGTTCAAGACCAGCCTGGCCAACGTGGTGAAACCCTGTCTCTACTAAAATAGAAAAATTAGCTGGGTGTGGTGGTGGGTACCTCTAATCCCAGCTACTTGGAAGGCTGAGGCAGAATTGCTTGAACCCAGGAGGTGGAAGTTACAGTGAGCTGAGATCGCGCCAATGCACTCCAGCCTGGGTAACAGAGCAAGACTCCGTTTCAAAAAAAAAAAAATTACTCCAGAGATGATACTTCATCGTACATCGCTAATTTGAAAGAAACTCAGGTCATAACTGCTACAGAAGTGACCTAGTTAATGGCAGTTATCATTGTGCTTTCAGAGAATTTCTACTTACAAGTATTTAACCACCAGCAAATATTTGAGTTCCACTTTTGGTTTAGGTACTGTAAATAATTAAAATCATCTTTTAAAAAGCATATGGATATAAAAGTAAATACTGTATAAAAAACTAAAAACTTTGTGAAACATAAATATAAAAGACAAAAAGCAGATTGGGAAAAGTATTTGTGATAAATGTATTAATCCTGTCTGTATTATAGAAGAAATACATGTAGATAGCACAATTGAGATCCCAAAGACTAATATATGCAAAAGTAGGCACAGACTATTCACTGGATGTTAAATGCAATCAGAAAACACACAGAATATTCTACACTGCCAACAATCAAATAAATGCACAGAAAAATATTACCAAGGTATTAAATTAGTTATTATTTACAAAAATAAAAAACATTCATCCAAGCCTTACAACCATTTGTCAGGATGTACTCCCAAAGAATAAAATAGTTAAATGTAAAAGAAGAAACCATGAGACCTTTCTAACAAAGACTCAGAATTCAGAAAACGTGAAAGCAAAGGCTGATAAGAGAAATGAAAAACTGGGGATATTTGCTCTTTGTACCACAAAGGGCTAATCTCCCTAGTATTTAAAGAGTGCTTATGAAATGAAGGGAAAAAAAGAGATTAACCCAGTAGCCAAATGGCAAAAGACATGCAAAAATATATCACAGAGAAGGAACTAAACACCTCTTAAACACGAAAAGAGATTCAGCCTCACTCATAAGACAAAGGTATCATTTTTCGCCAAGCATATTGGCAAAAATCTATTAGGTTGGTGCAAAAGTAATTGTGGTTTTTGCCATTAAATTTATTTTGGAGCAAAAACTGCAGTTATTTTTGCAGCAAACTGTAATGTAATAAAAGTCATTAACACTCAAAAAAGTAAAATCATGGCATTACTGTCTGTTGGTTTATTCTGATATAAAATAGTAAAAACTGACAGAAAAGGCAAGCAGGTTAAAAATAATAATAAAGGTTATAATGTAGGGCCCCAAGCAAGGCTGACTTTATATGTTAAGAGCTGGAAACAATCAGGTTGGTATGGGCAGGCAAGTTTAGGGAAAGCTTTATGAGAAGATGGAATGTATAAACCACGGATCCTGGTTTACCGTCAATGGGATGGTCAGACAAAGATATCCCTAGATTGTTGGTATGTTGCCTTATTAGTTTGTAGAATGTTTTTCTTTTACTTTTACTGGTGTCCATAACTACATGGTTTTATTTATTCATTTACATTGCCTGTTTTTAGAACTCAGGAAAAAACACATTTTAGGGAGAAACCATGGACATTTAAACATGAAAGATGTTCACCTTATAACTTCATCAAAGTAATGCTTCAGAATGTTTATTACATATGGCTTTTCCAAATTCACTATTTTGTTCCTTTTTTGATGACTGTGATGTACACACTTTTCTACTAGAGCAGTCTTATGCTTTACTGCACATATGCCTATTTTATTAGATAGCAAAGAAGTGGCCTTGCTATTGGCCCTTGGACAAACTAGTTCCAGTAATAATAATAAAAGTGAATGATCATATATTTTCTGACATTCTTTCAGTAAACTTATGTCCTTTTTCTACAAATAGATTTAACATTTAAATGTATCTAAATGCAGAGTTAATTTGGAGGTTTTTGGCAAATATTTGTACGTAAGACCTTCCAGAATCTTAAAATCGCTTATGTAAGTGAAATTCAAATTTTACATTCTTGTATACATTTACTTTTCAAGAAAGTAATTTGTGATTAAAAAAAGAGTTGCATTATCTCTTACTAAACCCGGTAGTGATATTTTTCTTCATAAAAGGTTTACAAGTAAAACCAGTCAAATTAGTGAAAATAAATTCCTTCCCCATATATAGATCATTTTGGTCTGGTCAATAATTCAACTGTCTTAGGTAACAAAACTGTAAAATAAAAACTTTTAAAAAGCAATTTTAAAGATTGTTTCTGGAAAGTAAGTTTTTTAGTTTACATTGAACAGATAGTAATAGGCAAATGTCTCATATTGCAGGCGGCTTTAAAAAAAAAAGCAACATATTCTGTTCTAAATATGATTGTCACTGAGTAGAAATCTTGTAATTTACCAGTTTATACATAGAACATTATAGGAGATAGTCTTTTCATTTAGGAGAAGGTCACCATCATTAATTTTACAACTGATGATTTTATAATAGGTCCTTCTGGTTCTTCATGGTCATTATTGAAGTATAATGCATTGAAGATATGGCCTGTACAAAGGCAGAACAGGGATCTTAATTAGAATTCTGACAAGCCCACTCCAATAAAATGATGAGATTATTTGTAATTGATGTCACAATCAATTACCATTTAGTTCATCATGAGCATTCTAATAGGTCTGGCCTTGGTATTGGCCCCAGGATGTTGCTGAGTGAGTGGCTGCCCTGCTTATGCTGTTATTGAGACATAAGGGCACATTTTCAGTCAGCATCCTAATGACCTCTTTTGAAGTCTATTAAATTAATGACCCTGTCACACTGTTTTGATCTCTTATAACCTCAGTTTGGGGTTTGTATAACAAATTAATATTTGGGAACCATATGATGAAAAAAGATAGGTTTTTTAAAAAGTTGAAACCTTTGATATTTAGTAAAAGTTATTTTATTGTGCAAGAAATAAAAGCAAAAATGCAAGATTAGGATTTGTATCTATTCTATAAAAGAGAACCTTAGGACATTTCTCCCTACCTCTGAATGACATGCTTTTAAATTATAGTACCCAAATTAGGTTTTATCTTTTTTAAAGGGGCTGCATTTCTTCTCTAATTCTAGGTGCCAATGGGTCATGTTTGGTTAGAAGGTGATAATCTACAGAATTCTACAGATTCCAGATACTATGGACCTATTCCATATGGACTAATAAGAGGACGAATCTTCTTTAAGGTACCATTTTCTGCTTAAAATGTAAGGTTTATTTTCTGAGCTAGAAAAAAAGTTTCTCTCAAAATGATCTCTGAAATCTTCAGACTGTCAGTGTACTTAACTGTTGCACTGAATATATTTTATGAACCTGTTGGCTTTAACTTAATAGCCATATGCAGACTTATTCCTCCATTGCCCCGGCTCCCATAAAGATAATAATAAAATTCAAACTACCTTAGCTATAGCCTAAGAAAATTTGAATTTGAATTTCCAAAAATTCAGTTCTCTCTTGTACAACTCTTAAAACCACGTTCACATCCTGCGCAGGGCATATTTTAATAAGCATGTGCAGAAGAATGGTCTGGATTCAAACTGCCTGTAATGTATGGATACCCTAGTTGAGTAGTATGAGTCAGTAGACTTATCGTGAATGTATGATTGTTAGGGAAGATTATTGTTTTCACTGGCCCCTCCTTTTTATCACAGTCAGTGAGGAGAAAAACATACATGAATACATGGAGCTGTTAGATAATTTACCAGACTGTTTACATTTAAACAGATGCCATATTCAAGTACTTAAATCTAAACCCCTTTGGTTGAAAGTATACAGTTAACTCTTATTTACGAGTAGTAAAAGAAAACACAGACCATATATTCATACATATGTATTCACACACCACACACATATAATTTCGTGTACAATGTTTGAATGTTCCAAACTTTGGAGTTTAAACATATATATACATAAGTTTATTTTCTCAAATCTTACTTTGATGTGGAAAATTTTATTCTTGATTGATGAGTAAGGAGAAAGTGTTTATCTGGCATAGAGAAAAGGGACGGATAGCAAAAGGGAATATGATGATACTATAACATTACTTTCACTAATTGTCTTCAACCTCATTTTGGTTTTACAGATTTGGCCTCTGAGTGATTTTGGATTTTTACGTGCCAGCCCTAATGGCCACAGATTTTCTGATGATTAGTAATCATTTATTCTTTTGACTTGATTATTGTCTCCTTTTCATGTGAATTTATTACTCCCGTTGAAACCAGGTACTAATAAACTATTTGCTATTCAGTTTTAGTTGTTTTTTATTGTTAAATGTAAAGAATATTCAACACACATTCTGTTAGTTCTGTTAGTTCAAAATATATAGATGAAAATGTAACCCAAAAAGGTCATCTAAATTTTATGATACAAAAATACTTTGGGAGGGGGAACCTGGATGACTACCTCACTTTTGAATTCTTGTTCTTATAGGTGTAATGAAACTAATCTATTCTTCTTAAATATGCCTCATACTTTAGCAGCTACATTTACAAGTCAGAGTAGTAACTATTCGTATTTATAAGTTCCACCTGACAATGCCAGGTTTGATAAAAAGCTGCTAGTCTACATGCTCAGCCCACTCATTTGAAATTAAGTAAAAATGTTTCTAAAGGATCCCTTAAAGTTCTTTAAATGAGTTCTGACTTCTATTGTACACAAAATATTAAATACATAGAAAAATGCATCTTTAAGTCATATGCCATCTATAGTTGGCTATAGTCAATAATACTTTATAAAAGTTCATTTCATCAGAGCAGCAGTGCCATGGCTCCATCTTCATAAATACAGGCATTAATACTACATCTTTTTTTTTTTTTTTTTTTTGAGACAGAGTCTTGCTCTGTAGCCCAGGCTGCAGTGCAGTGGCACAACCTCTGCTCACTGCAGCCTCTCCCTCCTGGGTTCAGGCGATTCTTGTGCCTCAGCCTCCCGAGTAGCTAGGACCAGAGGCACGCACCAACATGACTGGCTAATTTTTTAAAAATTATTTTTAGTAAATATGGGGTTTCACCATGTTGGCCAGGCTGGTCTCGAACTCCTGACCAAAGGTGATCCGCCTGCCTTAGTCTCCCAAAGTGCTGGGATTACAGATGTGAGCCACCATGCCTGGCCCCAGTATTATATCTTAACACTCCAAAATAGAAAGAGAAATAATGCACCAATTTCAAATCATTATTTTTTAAAAAGCTTCTGGCCAGGCACGGTGGCTCACGTCTGCAATCCCAGCACTTTGAGAGGTTGACATGGGTGGATCATTTGAGGCTAAGAGTTCGAGACCAGCCTGGCCAACATGATGAAATCCTGTCTCTACTGACAAAACTTAGGCCAGGCATGGTGACTCACACCTGTAATCCTAGCACTTTGGGAGGTCGAGGCAGGTGGATCACCTGAGGTCAGGAGTTTGAGACCAGCCTGGCCAACATGGTGGAACCCCATCTCTACTAAAAATACAAGAATTAGCTGGGCATGGTGGTGGGCACATGTAATTCAGCTACTCGGGAGGCTAAGGCTGGAGAATCACTTGAACCCAGGAGACGGAGGTTACAGGGACCCGAGATCATGCCACTGCACTCCAGCTGGGGCAATGGAGTGAGACTCTTAGAAAAAGAAATAAAAATTAAAATTAAAAAATAAAGCTTCCATTTCCTAAATTACATTTAAATTTGAAGATGGCAGTGTTTACAAGCTTTGGAAATACAGGGCCAAGATTGGAGTCAACACTTTCTATAGTTGCCACTTTGTCTTCATTAACTTTGAAATAACCTTATGAATATCCATAACCAGCCTTCCTTATGGGAGAACTGGCCTCACATTATTCACAAAGATTATAGGTGTACAACAGGCCTATAACTTTAGCAACTATAAACATTATCTGTTAGATCAGAAACTTATTAACTATAAAGGAATATGGTGATACTGTTGCCCACTCAAAAGAGGAGACATCCTCATATTAAGAAAATTCTTATTTTGTGTCATGGAAAAAAAAATGGCATCATAAAGTTCTCAGATAGAATTCACCAAATCAAATCTTTTTTTGTGACAACTTGTAAATATAAATTATAAATACAAATAAATAATTATATTCATTCTCTATTAATCTGAGGTGGTCTCTGCTTGATAATTATATATTTTCTTTGCAAATAATAGGGCTGACAAAAAATCCATTTCCTTGAATGGACAAAGCCCAATGGCCTCTCCTCATCATGTCTCAATACCACAGTTAAAGCATTTCAAGTTGTGAACAATTTTAGTTATAATGAAGCAGTTCTATAATTAATGAACATGTATCACAAGAAATCAGGCTAACTTCTTCTGCTTCATCTTTGGAAACACTGTATTTTCCACCACATCTGCAACTCAGATAAAAAGAGTGATCATCTGCAAAAGAAAACAAAATAACGTTTCAAAGACTTGTAAGTAACTATCTCACTAACACCCTTAAAAGGTGCAGAGTTTATTCCATAGAAATTGTAAAACAAAACAAAGAAGCTCAGTAAAGATAAATGTATTTAAAGGAGAACTAGATTTCTTGAAAAGGGCAATGTTTATAAAAATTACCTACCAAAGAATCTTTCTCTGTACAGGAGAGGGATTGAAACTATGAATTAAAAGTCCAAGGATTTTGGGAGGAGAGGGCATGCTCAGAAGCAACCCATGAAACTTATTTGAAGTTTTCTGTTTTCTTAAAATCCATATAAATTTTACATTTTTTTCAACAATGTATTTGTCTAAAATATTACAGTGAAGGAAAAAGAAAAACAGCCCTACCTGTCTCACTGTTAGGGAAGATGATGCTTTTGCCTGAAGTCTATCCTTTAGAGAAAACCAGACTATTTATCAAGTGCAACATCTGGACACTTCTAGTGTCACACTATTTCAAGAATCTTAAGTCTATAAACACAACACCATGGTTTTTGGTTGTTTTTTTTAAAATCCTGTGGGGTATGTGTGTGTTTCTGTTTGTTTGATTTTTACAAATGACACATGAACCAACAAAATGCTAAAGTGAGATGCCCAAAGGAGGCAATACAGTGCAATACTTAGGCTCCTAATCGTGGAAATTTTAAGTGTGTCATTTTCCTGGGAAGTTGAAATGCTTGTGCCCTTTGACTTAAAAGAATCTCTGATCCATTGGTCATTCCATTTTACTGGCTCTGAGAAGTAACTGTCAAAGGAAAATAACTTATCAATCACATTATTTTACCACCATCATAATTGATTATTAGAAAATAAGTCTCAAAGGACTCATGATTTCATACAATCAAATATCTTCATTCAATTATGAAATTTGATTACATAGATCATATCATATGTAGTTTAAAAAAGCAAAATTCAACTGCCTTGTACCTGCTCTCTTAAAAGTTCAGCCTTGGAAAAACTGGCAATTAAATAAGCTAACTTTATGTGTTTTCTTTTTTAATCAGTAAGGAAAATGAATTCATTCACCTAATCCAGCTTTTTTTTCTTTACCACAATGCCTTTGTTCTCCATACAGAAAAATAATTTAATCCTGAATTCAAAATGCAGACATCTTCCCTAAGCCAACATCTACGTACTAGAGCATGTTCTGAAAGTGAATTTTTAAATTATTAAATTGTCTAAAAATGTACATATTCTAACCATTGATTTTCCTAAGCTAAATCTCCCCCTACCCCCTTGTTTTTTTACCACCTCAGTGAACACTGGAAAACAATTTGAGTTGACATGTTCTTGGTAAATGACACAGAGGACACCATGGGCTATAGCCTGTGGAGTTTTGTCATAGATGACTCCAAATAATGCTCACTAAAAATTCACATCTTGTAAAAGTTCTGCTTATATTATTATTATACCATCAAGCTTTTAACCAGGTGATAACTTTTACAGAAACCATCATTTTAAATACTCTGAATGAAGGCCAACAAAATGACCAAGCCGTATAACGACTAAGGGTGAAGATTAGCTTCAATATCTGCACAACTCACATACGCCTTTTAAGCATAATAAAAAGGATCATTTCATACTGCCCTTTGATCAGGCAACCAACAATTTGGCTGTGTCTATCCTATAGGGTTTCATGAACTTTTCTCCTGTTTCAGATCTTCACTTTCCATAGCTGTTCTGAAAATGATCCTAAAGGGGATCTTTAAACAAATTTTTCCCTTCCTAGTTGATCACACTTTTTATTTAATTTCATCTCCCAAAATTTATCTTTTTAATTGGGAAAAAAAATCAAAACTTCCATGATTTGTTTTTAAATATTCCTACAAGAATAATGGTTTCATGTAGCTCTTGCTCGGTATTTTCTCTCATTAAGATTAGAATTATTTCCATCTTTAGTTATAAAAACCTAAGCGTCTAAGTGCATCCTATACTTTTAAGATTAACTGTATCTGCTTATTACTAATTCATTGGCTATGGGTTGGATTCTTCTATATCTTCTTTACTGTCAAGTTTACTTTAGGGAGTTCCAGGGGCAATAACACATTGATGATAACGCTTGATGATTTTTTGTTGTACATTTCCTTCTATATGTTAGCATTTTCACTTGTATCAGAAAGTCCATGTATTTATTGACCGGACAGATGCTTAAGCCACTAATCCATATTATGTTTCTTCCTTTTCTTTTTAAAAGTTTATATGTGTGTGTATATATATATATACACAGACACACATATATATATATAAAATTTTTTGTACAGATGTGGTCTTGCTATTTTTTTGCTTTGTTTTGTTTTTATTTTTTATTTTTCCTACTCTCACAATCTGTTCTCAGAGTCTTCCTATGTTGCCCAGGCTGTTCTCAAACTCCTGACCTCTGTGATTCTCCAAACTCAGACTCCCAAAGTGCTGGGATTCCAGGCTCCCAGCCCGTATTCTCATGTTAAATTAAGATCTTAACATTATATTGTTATATATTTAAAAGGGAAAAAAAATTATACAAACCATTTTTCAGTATTTTCACATTATCATATAAAATATATTGCCCATATCAACTATAGTAAGAACTAATTTAATAAGACATTAAACACATACAAACATACATATACATACCAATTGATAAGGAGACAAACTATATTTTCAAAACATATTTAGACTCCTTGAAGTTTGTGTATTTGGCAAAAAATAAAAAGTATATGTGTATATATACATATGTGCATATATATTTTTTTAGTTAGGCAAGTCTCCCTGATAAATGACATGTTCTAGAGTGTCCCTTCCACAAACTAGCAGTGAAAAGTCTGTGTCACTAGTGTATTGTTTTCACAGTATTTCTTCCTGTTTACTCTAATGAGGCTGTCACCATCACTAGGAGCCCCAGTTATACAAAACCTCAACTTTACCAATTATTTACTGAATTTCTACTCTAGGATTTCACTTGAGGGGTTGGGGGCAGAATGGTCCCAGAGGCAAAGACGTGATTCCCTTTCTAAGTTAATATGGCTTGTGACCCACGTCTTAGGGGCACTAAGTTAAGAATTTGCCATTTAAAAAGTAAATTTGGTTTCAGATGGCTCTGTTTTTATCTTCTACCTATCCACACTCATTAGTAGATTTTTATAAACCTTGAGGGAATTTGTACTTCATGCTGCACAATAAGGTTAAAGGGTTAAGAGTATCTAAAGATTCTAGGAAATAGTAAGATTTTCTTCATTTACCTAGAGAAACAAGTAAGTATGGTACTCATGGCTTCTGTTTAGTAAAGGGTGTTTCCCAATTTAATGATGTCTAACCAGAACAATTCAAGGAACCATCAGAAGAATGGGGAAACTACATTGGATTTAAGTTCTAAAATTTTAGTAACAGAAAAGCAAAAAAGACATGACTTCATGTTGCATCAAGGGAAATGGCAGATATTCTTTTCTTCCTACAAGACAACCAGTATGTGAGAGTTAAAAAAAAAAAAAAAAAAAAAAAAAGCCTCTTAAAAGCCCTGCCCTGACAGTTTATGATTATATATAAAGGGAAAATAAAAATTCTAAGAGGAATTCATCTTGTCAACATTAAAAGGAATGAAAAAAAAACTATCTTGTTTGACATTATTTACCATATTACAATACTACATAGACAGTAATGCAAAAACTAAAGTAAAAAACACAACAAAAAACTCTTATGAAACTTAATGTTCCTAACATCTAATTAGAATATAAAAATAACTGGAAATGAGTCACATAGGAGGATATCAGTCAATAAATAAAGTTTAGAATTAAACAGAAATACTCCAAACAGAAATACCACATATATATAGAAAGCCACACTATTATTTCTTTTTAAGATTTCCAAATGTCCAATGAGTTTTTTTTTTCTTATAGAAAATTCCTAATTTTTTTAATGTTGTCAAAAGAAAAAAAAAATTCCAACCTTCATTCCAAGACATTTCTTCAAGATATACTTGAGCATCTACTGGTCCTATATTTCTTAGATCATCTTCTGTAAAATAGAAAACATGACATTTATTGTAAAGCATGATACTTTAGTTGTAACCTTGAAGAATGCTAAAAAGGCAACGCCAGCCTGGTCACTACAATTCTAACTTACCTATCACTTAACAATTTAGCCTAGTACTTTTGACAGTAGTGTTAAAGTAACCTGACTTTAGCTGACTGAAAAATCTAGAACATACCATTTCTTATACATTTTAAGTCAAAATCAATCCCATTTTTCACAACCATGCAACATGGAAAAGCATGAAGTTAATTCTGGTGATTCTTTGCAATCAACTAGTGACTTCTATTTTGTAAGCAGTAGGGAAATGTATTTTGTTTGTTTGGCTTTTGTCAGATAAACTAGCTAAGAAAGCAGTGTGGAGTTGGATAAAAATAACTATCTGAACCTTAGTTGTAATATTTTACTAACTTTCTAACATTAGGTGTATCGGTTAGTTCATCTCTAAAACAGCAGTTATGTCTTCTTTTCTGCTTCAGGAGGTTTGCTGTTGACTGAATTGTGTCCCCCTCAAATTAATATGTTGAAGCCTTAACCCATAATTTGACTGTTCTTAGACATAGAGCTTTTAGGAGGTAATTAAGGTTAAATGGAGTCATAAAAGTGGGGTTCTAATCCAGTAGGACTGGTGGCCTTAAAGGGAAGGGATTAGAGAGCGATCTCTTTCCACATGCACCCACACATACAGGAAGGAGCATATGAAGGCACAGCAAGAAGGAGGCTGTCTGCAAGCTAGGAAAACAGCCCTCATCAGAAACTGAAACCAGCACCTCGATCTTGGACTTGCTAGCCTCCAGAACTGTGAGAAATACATTTTGTTTATGCCACCCAGTCTATGGTACTTTGTTATGGCAGCTGAGGCAGACTAATAGAAAGGTGTTCTCCATGTCAAATGAGATCAGACTAAAAGTGCTTTAAAAAATACTGCTGTATTCAAATGTAAAAGGCTATTAATCATTTTACATTTGATTGTTTGCAAGAGATTAACTTAAAGGAATATTTATTTCAATATTTCAGTAACCCCACAACACAAATGTATTGTGTTGATGTTCTATTGCTGTTTCCTGGTCCAAAGGTTTTGTTGCAGACTGAAGGTCCGAGGAAGCCTGGAATTCCACCTACAGTTTGTAACAGGAGCATCTACTCTCTTGCTTAAAACAAGTGTTCTTTGGGTCAAAAATGGCAGCCAAAGATGGGAAGCATTTGTCTTTGTTTTAAAAGGCATGTTATATTTCCTGTATGCTTGTATTGTTCTTCTAGAAGTAAATAATTTAAAAAAAGAAAAAAGAAAAACAAAACAAAAAACCCTACTAAAATCCACTCCCCACCCCAATAAAATTTTCTTTAGCTGTCTCACTAGTCTCTTGTTCACTTGCTGAAAATGCTTCCCTTTGTTCTGTGATGTGAATGCCCTCAATTTAATTATATTTAGTAACTGCCTGTTCAAAATTGATTAGTGAATTACATAATTTTAAAATAGATAAAAAGGTTATACAATATTGTGAACTCACCATGGTTTTCTATTAAAGTATGTCAGGTATTATACCACTTCATATTTACTGGGTACCAGTAGTCTATTAGACTGTCCCTAAAATCCAAAGATAAGGATTCTGCCTAGTGGTCAGAGATAGTTCCTCCATCTCTGTATGTCTACTGAATAGCTTATGCAGAATCTATCTGTATGCTAAGTAATTTCTGAACAAAACAATTTAATTCCACACTCTATGTAAAGTACAGTAGGCTATATGCTATTCAGATATTCCTAATTTAAAAAAATTCTATCTAAAATTCTCATGAGTGGGGACAAAAATCTTAATCACATTTTAATTTCTTACTCAGAAGGACCAGGGTTGTTTGCTAGAATTGGGAGATTAAACAGTTTCAGATTTGAGGAATGGGGGTAATAACTGCCACTTAAAAAATCCTATTTAGGGGAAAAACAGGTATACATTTCTAACGAAGCCACCTGTATTCCAGGGTACCTTATAGACATTTTAAGAAATTTTGAAATCAATCAAAGCAAATCAGACAAGACAGAAATAATGACAAGATGAATCAGCTTTCTTAATCTAACCTATCTTGAACCCCTGTAATATATTAATTGTACAAAAAGACAACCCATTCATATATATTCCATGATGCCATTTTTTATTTAAAAATAATAAATTAGAAATGACTTGCAAATATAACTGCCAATCTACTGGGAAGCTATTGTTCTTCACACATAGTTACTATTTCATGTGCAACCATTTCTATTATTCTACCTACTCAAAAAAGTGGCTTTTTCAGTTTTATTACTATGTTTTCTTCATCTCTATGCATAGGAACTTTAGAGTAGCTACCTATTTCTTGGTTGAAAAGTTAGCTTAGACCATATCTCATGGTAAATACGAAAAGAGAATACACAAAAATGGTTAGTACCTTGCCCAAGAGTATATTAAAACATTTTCATATTCTGTGGCTGTTTAAACATCTGTATGTTGACCTGATTATTCAGTACCATGGGCACAAACAGCCTAGGTTCCTGTAGGGATTCTGGTTTTAAAAAACCAGTATCTGACAAAAAATATAACACACTGTATGATTACCCGTTACACAAAATGTAACTGGCAAAACTACCCTATGATGGTGGGGGAAATGAGGAGTTAGTGGTAACTGGAAGAAGTCATAAGAGGCTTTCTGGGTCAGACACTGTGGCTCACGCCTGTAATCCCAGCACTTTGGGAGGCCGAGGCAGGTGGATCACCTGAGGTCAGGAGTTTGAGACCAGCCTGACCAATATGGTGAAACCCCATCTCTACTAAAAATACAAAAATTAGCCAGGCATGGTGGTGTGCGCCTGTAGTCCTAGCTACTAGGGAGGCTGAGACGGGAGAAATGCTTGAACCTAGGAGGCAGAGGTTGCAGTGAGCTGAGATCGCACAATTGCACTCCAGCCTGGGTGACACAGTGAGACTCCATCTCAAAAAACAAACAAAAAAACAAAACCAGAGGCTTTCTGGTTAAATGGGTGTGTTCACTGTGAAATCCATCAAGCTATACACTTAGATTTATGCACTTCTCTGTAAGGATTAAATTGTTAAAAGTTTTAAAGGTAGTATGTTGAGACTCTAAGTGGCTACATTTTTAAATAGAAATAAGGAGAAAGAAGAAACTCAAGAAGGTGTATATTTTTTGAAAGGATGGTAATCTAACAATTTCTGAAAAAGGCGAGGGGTGATTAACTCAGGGGAAAATTGGATCCCTGGAGAACTGTATAATGAGCAGACGTGGCACACACGAGTAAAAGGTGAATCTAAATGTGGGCGGTGGGGGGTGACCAAGATCCTTTGTTGAGAGGCAGGTGTCCAGGGATGGGGCAACAGCAAATTCCCTCTCCTCAAACCCCACTACAATTACAAAGAAGGAGCACAAACAAATCAATGTTTTTTTTCTTTTTAAACAATGATCTCTGCTTGTCCACCATTGTGGTTATAATTAAAAAACTTAATTCTTCCCCATCCTCTAAAGTAACTTACAGGAACCCTGTAATTAGCTTTAATAATTGTCTACTAATCAGGCATGGCATTTTCAAAACAGGTAAGTTAGTTTTCTTTTGTAGTATTACATAAATATTTTTCTCTTGTAATAAAACATTTTAATAGGTATCTAGAAAGGTAAATCCTATCTCCTAAAGTTCCCCTGTTAACATGACACTACTAAAAGGCTTGAGAAAACATAAACTGATTTAGAGAGTGATTTAATTAAATGAACAGATCCAAGATATTAAATTTGGAATTTTTGATATAGAATGGTAGTAAGCATTTTGAAACAAAATACAGCCATTTGGAAATAAAAAGCATTGTCTAGCATGTGATATACTCTTATAGTGAGTCCAATGATACTAAATGATTGCTGATTCTTTTGAAGTAAATGGGTTCAACTTTTTCTAAGGTATCTAGGAACATTAAGGTCTGTTCATACCCTGTGCTGTGCTCACAAGCTTAGCCAAATATGGAAACAAGAAAAACTTCCAAATCTATTTACATACAGAAGTCAGTACATTATAAAGAGAGGTTCTTGAGAAATCTAATGTTAAAATCAAATAATGTATGTGCTTACTTGAAAAAGAATCTTTCAACCTTTAGAAGTATAGGCCCTTCTGACCTTGTGTTCTATTGGATTTGTCTGACAACAAGAGGTGAAAGAATTCTGTGGCTCCATTGTCTCAACAGTGGGATCTAAGAAAACACTGGCAGGACTCATCAGAGAGGTTTATGAGCCTGCAATTCAAAGAGATTAAAAGGGAAATCTACGGAGATTCTTTCACACTGAAGAATAACATTAAATAACTATTAGCAGCTTGGTTCAGTAAAGCTTACTAGAGCTCTCGCTGGGTCATTCACAACTTTCTAAAAGAGGAAAGGTTTTTTTTCAGCTCCATTTGGGAATCAATAAATATTTCTTACTTCTTACAAGACAATGGAATTCCTGTCTTTTTAAGCTTCCTTCTAATGATAGTAAAATTTCTAAAACAACTCTTTGTTTCATGCCTAAATAATTACACATCCTAATCCCAGGAAACCTTTTCTATCTGTAGTTACAATTTAAAAAATAAAGTAAAAATAAAAAATAAATAACAGCAACAAAAAACTACAGGGGAGAGAAATTTAACTTTATTCATTATGGCAGAGATATTTCAAAGTCTTATTCAACCCCATACTGGCCAAAAGATCAAGTCCACCTGCAGCTCTGTCCATATTATTCATGTGTGGCAGTGCCACGTTATTCACATGATCACCACATCCCCACAATGCTCTCATTTAGCAATTAGTCCACTGTGTTTATTTTTATGCCATTTCAAGTGTTTAAAGTTTATTTCACACTTAAAGACATTGGTGTGTAAGTTAAAAATAAATAGCAGTTTTTCCTTTAGGTCTAATTGAGTATCTTGCTGTCTTAAAACCAAGTAATTTAATTTTAAACCATCACCTCATTCTTAAAGAACACTTCACTATACATAATTAAATTTTTTATGTAGGAAGTAACTTGAACATAATCAGTTTCCCTGTCTTTAACATGTCTCTGCTCTTGAAAAATTCTCTACCTTGATAAGAGGTTGAGAAACAGGCAACATTTAATTTGAAGCCTGTTCTTTAAGTCATAAACCCTATAATCCTTTCCCAGATGAATCTGAAGAGTCATTATTACAAGGCTTTCCACACTGAAGAAAAACTACAAACTTGGAACCTGATTATGAACTTGAATAACTGTGGAGATTTTATAAACTGTAGGTAAACCCAGTGTTCACTGAAGGTACCAAATGAAGCCCAGAAACTGATTTCCTTCTGCTTCACTAGAAAACATGTAAAAGAGCAGCAGCAGGCCTGGTCTCTTGTTCTGACCCTCAAATATCACTCGTACGTGACTATCTGGAACTACAAATAGTAGATTGTACACAACTCATACAAAATAGTGACTGAGAAAAAATGGCTTTGAATTCCCCTCGATCAACTACTTTATGTGACCTTAGTCAAATTACTAAACCTGAAAAACAGATATTTTCTGAAAAACGGATATTAATATCTTCCTCACAAGGTTGTTAAACAATTTTTAAAAGAACTACCACAGTTCTATTGCTTAATAAAAGACAGTTATTTTTAAACTACTGTTATCTCTCAGTGTTTGTGTTGAACTCTCTATACCAGACCATAAGAAAATGACTAAAAACCAATCCATTATTAGCAGGACAAAAATACCTCAAGTACCACAGTGTAGGAAAGCAACTCTTGACTTTGGATTTATAAGTGTTGAAGTCTGATGTACTTTGCTATTGTATGACTCATTTTTATCAAAGTCACAGCCTATATAATTATTCAGCCCTTCCAAAATATCAAACATAGAACAAAATTATAGGAACCAGATGAAAAAAAGTTCAAAATAATTCTGTGGTTTTAGTTCAGAGGGCACAAATGATGATGGATTAGAGTATCAGAAGGCTCTGGTGGGTGGTAGGGAGTTGGGGGTAGGGGAGATGGAAGGACCCAAGTTGAACCTTGAACAAAGAATAAGAATCAGAACAGGAGGGTGGTTCTGATTAATAACAAACAGTATAAACAGATGTGTGTCTGGGAGCCCCTAAATGGACCAGGGGACAAAATTCACATTAGGTTTGAAATAGGTAATAAGTCGGGAAAAATAGCAGGGACAAGCTTAAAAGCTTCTGTCCCATTTAAATTCCAAGTGAATGGGTAGGTGTTATTTGGGACGGTGCAGAGTTATAAATGTTCTTAAATAGAGGTGTGAGAATAAAGAAAGCTGCTAGATCAATCAAAATGTAAAGTACTGTGGGAGAAGGCAGTAATAGAGAATGGAAGGCCAATTAGCGGATATGGAAATAATCTGGGTATGTTTTATAATCTGGGGATGGACTACTGTCGTAGCTGTGAGAATAAAAGCTCACACAGGGGAAACAACATCAAAAAAGAACAAATGTCAACTGGCATTTCTGATTCATTGACTGTAACCAGACAAAGTAGAAGTAAACAGAGTGTAATATGAAACCAAGGTTGAGGAAAAAATAAGAAAGGTCACTCAGTCAGTCTTGATTTTGGACCCACTGATTTCAATTGGGTCAAGTAACCAAGTGGAAGTTGGGAGAGAGGTTAAAGTTGGAAACAAAACTTCCTAAAATTTTAGACTTCTCCATTATTAAATCAGAACTCTCAAGTCTGTTCAAGTGTCCCAGAATTATAACTATAATCTTGCCCATAGGTTTCTATAGCATTATTTGAAAGTAGCCAAACTTTTACTCAAAACCAATGAAAAATGATCCTAAAATACATTTTCATTGCACAAACAGTTATTTGCATTCAAGTAAAAGTAGCAAGTAGTGTGAGTAGTCATCTTGCAACAAGTAAGTTGGGGCGAGGGAACCTGCACAGAAAGTTTTATCTATACTGTCTTCTCCCACTCAAGATAAAGCCAGTCCCCAACTGTCGAGATGGATTTTCTGCATCATTCCACATACTTATTTTTCTCAGAAACGGTCACCAAAAAAACATACCCCCTGATGCTTATCTTCCACGTTTTACCTGAAGCAAATTTTTACAACCAATTTTGAAATTCCTAAAATCAAATGGAAATATTATGACCATAAATGGACCCTAATCTCACTAATTCAAGTATTTTGTAAGGGTCAGCTTTAGGACACAATTTCACAAATATCCACTGGCCTTAAGTTATTATTTCTAACAGTTAACCAAAATTTATATTATCTACATATTTCCCTCTTACGGAGTTTCTATAACATTAACATGCTTTTCAGGAAGGATTCTTATTTTGAGTTTAAGAAATTACATGTTGATTTATCTGACACATGTTGGTGGGGTTTTAAGGTATGTTCCTCATTTGTTTTAAGATTTGCTTATCTTCCATTCCATTTATTTGCTTATCTTTCCAAATATTTATCGTAATAAAGGGATGGAGTAAATTGTGTAATACAAACCAGAAATGACCTCTTGTATCTACCTAAGCAGAGCAGCTGATTAGCTTTGAGCAAAGGCACACTCACTTTACAATATCTGGCCCAATCCCCTCTGAGCCACGCTGTTTTGGGTATCCAATTATGTAGAGTGAAGGTTCCACCTTACCAAAATAATTCACTAACAGAGTACTAAGATATATCCTAATATAAAATAATGTATCAGCAAGGATTCCAAACACAATCTATTCTTTTAAACATTATTTAATCTGATTAACTGTATTTGAAGGTTTGCTACTCTTCAGATCACAGAGAAGTACTTAACTCATAAGCTGTGTCACTCTATAGAGCCACTAAGACATCAGGGATCTGTGACTTTCACATTACAAAGCTACTGAATCATGACAACCATTATTTTCCCATGATATAATTCTGATGTGTTTTTAATGTGCTTAATATACAAGGACCACTCCCCACAAGATTTACAAAGGCAACGAAATCTACTCAACAGGTATTATTCATGTGAATATTTTATAAATCCTGAAAGGGTTTTCCAAAGTGCTCATCTGGTTGAAATGCAAAGCCTAATCTTGAATAACTACATGCCTTTCTGCGGAACACTGGAAGCAGCCTTTGGAGGCATCCTCAGAAGCAATAAGGTAAATATGCCAACTAGAACTAATTGATTAAATTCACTAGTTAACATTACTTTCAAAATGTATAATCTCTGGGAACTAATTATTACTCATCTTTTTCTTAAATTTACTTTTCTTCAGCCTGGCCAACATTACCCTAAAATGTCAACTAAGCATATAGAAGTAGGAATGAGGGAGAAAAAAACATACGTGCAATACTTTAGGTTATCTGCCCTGGAGTATTACTTCTTCTTTATTGGAAAGAGCACATTTGATCATTTCTTTTGAGAAGCAAAGAAATACGGATGTCAAGTGTCCCTTTAAATTATCTTTTAGATAAATATGGCTGTGGGCGATATTGATGAGGCTTTCCTTAAGACAGAGCACCAACATGGAGCTGTGAAACATGAGAAAGCATTCAAGATCAGCTAATAAAGCATTTCCTACCTCCTTCTCAAGTATTACAGAGCTCAATTTTATTTTACACTGCAAGTTAATGGTGGGCAGGAAACAAACATATTTAAAGCACACCCTATGAAAAGAAAGGTTTACAATGAACTATCACCACACGTAAAAAGAGTTCTGTATAACAAAGCTATTTCCATGTCTCCAGGGGGTGACACAGAAAAAAAGAGTGCTTTGACCTGGTTATAACAAACTCTCTCTCTCGGTAACCTATCCTGGTCTTTAACAAATTATTACTCTCAAAGGTTTTGCTTCCAGCAAACCTAAATCATCACTGTTAGAGAAGTTCAAGTTCATTTCCTTTTTTTTGAGGAGTCATTTTACTGAAGCTGAGTCAAGAAGAAAAAATTAATAAGAGTATTCAAAAGAAGTAACAATATGAAAGTAGGTTTATTGCAAGAGTTTTGAAAAATAGCTCTGGTATGAAAGGCTTAAAAATAGCAATTATATTTGGATACTCTTCTTACCTAAACAGTAAGTCAATCTCCATTTAAAATTGAAACAAAGTCATCTCAGTATCTGGAGCCTCTGGTAAAGGAGGAAATACTTAGTACTTAAATCTGAGGTACTAAAGTGTCACGAAAAGCTGTCCTTCTAGAACAGCTAAATTCAGTAATATGCTGCCTGAAAAACTTGCAGAGCAAACTGATATTTTATAAATTCCAAACTATTTATCTGAATCATCAATCAGGTCCAACTCTCACAGTATTTAGTTGGTTTAAACTTCATTGTGACCTCATCTATGACCTACAGGAGTACCCTGTGACACAGCAGGCCACAGGTGCTTCCATTAAGAGCTTAAAAGTAGGACTCAAAGCTCAAAAGAAATCCACAGTTCTAAGGACCTTTCGAAGACAATGAAAAAGTCATGAATATGGTGATTATTTGTCTTCTGACATCTTTCAAACCTTCCTTCATGCAATTCTATGCTCACTTTTAACCTGGTTTCCTATTTCTTTCTGTTTCTGGCCTACCCCACCCTGTAGCTTCTTGAGAAAATATTTTTATGATTCGTGATCCCTCCCTACCTCTTTCTCTTTAGAAAGCAGGCTTCTAGTCGACTTCACTAATATGTTCTTAATAGTACATAGGCTGTGCAGTGGCAAAAATGTAGAGTGACATTGAAAGTATATACCCTATACTCTTTAGGGTACAATGTTGTGTGAATTATTCTTATCTCAAGCAAACTGGCATCCGATATACTGGAGACTAGTAAAGATGTGCAAAAACACATGAAAGAATCATCATCTCCAGTAGAGTGTAGTGGCTTTAGGAACATAGATTTCTAACACACAACACATTCATGTGCATTAGTTTCAATTCTTTCATAGAAATTATGTGAACCAAGGTTAAAAAGACACCTACGGGTAGAACTTATCAAATGAAGCCATTTCTACATTCTTCTGCAAGAAGTACAAACACACTTAAAAAATAAATGCATTAGACAGATGTTCATTATGCACCCAGCAAAAGAACCCAATATTCAAGCCATTTTTGAAAATTAATCCAAATTATTTGCAAAGGTACACTCATCAGGTTCTTAATATTTAAGAAAAAATTAAGCTCATCAGTCTTTTAAAAAGTAGTACAGCCTTAGAGCTGATTAGTACTATAAATAAGTCACTCTTACAAACAAATACTCCAGTACATAAACAGTTCAAGTCTTTCCACACAAAAGTATCACACACAGCCTTTAAGAAACAATTTTGGTAGAAATCCCTCTGAAAATAAATAGGGATGTCTTGCAAATGTCACTGGCTTCATCTTATAATGCTGTGTTTTAAAAATAAAGGCTTGCTTCTCAAATCAAATTTTGATACCCTTAGTGCTAACAAAGCCTCAAAATCATCTTGTGAGACCTGATGGTGTGCTACTGTAGGGCATGGGAGGGGATTCAATAAGCAACTACAGAGACAGTCAGCTTTTATCAACACATCCTAGTCAATGCTGAGCCTGATGTGCTATTGGAGAGAGCGATTGAGTGTTTTCCCCTCCGGCTGTAACTGATTATTGACTCCTCCCATTAGCATGTGGAGTGCATATTGAAGGTTCAAACACTAGGCTGAGGGACTCCTGTCCCTAGGCCAGTGCTGAAAGACAGCCTATCACTTTGTGTAACTGCAGTCCATGTGTGACAAACCTGACCTACATTTCTCTCTTTCTTTCTCACAACAGCTTGTCACTGTTTTAAGAAGCTATTTTCTAAAAGGCATAAAAGAAATGACTTTTAAAATTGCTTAGGTAATCTGCATTCCTAAAATATCATTTATACCAATCATAAGGAATAGTTTATCCTGAAGATAATCATGAAACTCAGCCTAAAATGAGCTCAAAGATAGCAGAGTGCTTTATTATGTCATCTTATATATAGTATCTTCATTTGGATTATCATTTATACTGTATAGTCTTCAAAGTACTATAATTAAAATAGTAATCCATACATATTTATTTTAATAAAAAGAAGTTTTTATACACATAAAGCATATTAATTAGGAATGTGTAATTAAACAGTTTTCAAATGTAATAAAAAATAGCTTTCAAGGCTTCTCAAGAAGCCACATCCTAGTAGTTTTCTTAACTTCTCAATGGATACACAATAATCACTGCTAATAATAGGGCATAATTAAAAACAGTGATGGAGGGGAGGAATGAAGGCAACAACACTTGGAGCACATGCTGGAAAATGCTCCCCAGGAATGGCTGCAGAGCGTGCTTCTAAGAGTTGCCGATGTGCTGTGGCTCCTCAACACAAGTACCTACCACACCGCTGCAAGTCATACTCTCTTTTTGTCTCTTCATTTCCTAGAATTTTCCACGCTTGATCAATTTCGATGAATTTCTGTACACATTCCTCCACTGTTCCTGCTGATACATCTGTACTTTGTTTATCTGGATGATACTGCCAATCAAAAATAAGGGTGGGAGGGAGTGAGTAGAGAGAGCTGAGGGGGTTACATTTAAAAAAAATTGTAAATCTGAGCTTTAGTTAAGAAGGTAATGAGAAGATGAAAACTAAATGCCAAGGCAATGAGACAACAGTGTTGGACACAGGAGACAACTGCCAGGTTAATTAGACCACTGGAGTAGCTATAAATCCACCAGTGACATGATCTGTCACAACGTGCAAAGACAGCATTTTCTGGATAATTTGTTCATGGAATCCTTGGTCTCATGGACAATTTACCTAGAGAGGATGACTAACACAAATAGCAACAGGTATGCGCAGACGAGCAGGACATGAAACAGGAAGAGCACAAACTAGGCAGAGTATGAAGCTTTCCTTGCACAATGTGCTTACCTATAGATAGCATTATACAATGGACCACTAGGTCTTTCTTATGAAATTATACAATCATAATTTTAAATAAAAATACATCTAATTATAAACATGACAACTTTCATCTTCTTCCTCAGCCCTGAAGATTATAAAGTTATAAATCCCCAAGCATACATTTTTATTAAAAACTCGTTATTCTAGGCCAGATTTGTAAGAAATAACTTTAAAGAACTCAAACACTTAGATGTAAATTAATTCATTAAAGAATCTTTCTTATGTGAATTTTCTAAAAAGTCTAAAAATTTTTGTTTTCAATATGCAGTAATTTCTTTATACTACTAGGTCAAAAACAGGAAGCTTTATGCCAATTCATAAATTCTCAAATGCTGATGTACATGTAGCTCACTAAATAGTTATCCAGTAGGATCACTTATCACTTCTCCTATCTCCTTCCTTCCTTTTCTTCTATGTTCTCTGTGATTCTCCCTTTTCTTTTCATCTAACAATTCTGAAAGGATCAATATGTCATTTGCTTTTCAGCAATCTCCCAACAAATGGGAAAAGATTATATAAATTTAGAGACATTTCAGTGAAACAATCTGGGGGTAACAATAGCACATATTCAGATATGTAAATTTTCTTACTTTCAAGTAAATAAGGAACTCCCAGCCTGTATGATGCTTACCAGGTTCTTCTGTGAAACCAAATATCAGAATAGCATTTGCTGTGCTAGAGAGGATCCTTAGTGGTGTGTAGAAAATGAATCTATCGTTAAAAGATAGTATTTATCCAATAATTACTTCGACAGTTTTATACTTTAATTTCAAAAAGTCAACTTAGGAATGTCCTTTTAATGCAGAATAGTTTTTTTAAAATGTCTTACTCTTTTTTCCAAGTTTTTACAATAAAACAGGCAAATAACCATATGTACATTTCATGAGTCATCAGTGTGGTTGGTTCATATATTCCTCAATTAATGGTACAATAATTTCAATTATTTCATTGACTGCCTTGCAGACATTATCAGGAGCACAAAAAAAAAAAATTGCAAGTACCATGCCATTTATTATCTAAATTGCTAAGGCCAAAGTCACTCAGTAAGTTGTGTCAAGTACCATGAAGCAAAATGTCTTCAATTCTCAATCTAGAATTTGTAAAGTATGTAAGTTTTAATTAAATCACAGACTATTTTAAAAATAGATTCATTTTCAGGATGAACTTCTCCACACTGCTGAAGATGCTCTCTAGCACAGCAAACGCTATTCTGGTATTTGGTTACACAGAACAACCTGGTAAACATTATACAGGCTGGGAGAAAGATTCTAGGGCAGACAACGAGGAATAGGCTTCCATTTTCCCTTTGGCAAACTACTTCTCTTCCTATTAAATCTATCAGTTATCAACATTTAGATATTTAAACTAATGTAAGTACTGAAGAAAAGGAAACTAAGGTTTTATTGTTTCATGTTCTTTGCCCGTGATTTATTAAATGATGCTCATAAAAGTTATTTCTATACTGAGGTTTTGGCAATCTCTAAAGTTGGGATATTCAAGCAATATCCCTAAGCCAAAGTGGAGTTGGCTGCATTAAAGTTCTCTAGCTGACCCATTGCTCTAACACTACACAAAGGTTTGTCTAACAAGCTTAGTATAACTAAATGTTATTATATGTAACATATTCAAATAAGCCATGATACATTTATGATACATTTACATGGGAAAACTCTTAATTTCAGTATGTCACAAGCATTAAGGCCCTGGAGAACTTGTTCTAAATTTGTAGCTATAGAGTAGGAGTAAAGATCAACAGGTAGGTAATTTCTCATGGGCCAATAAAGGAAGTCTACTTGGTACAATGAATAGAAGAGGTTAGGCCTGATCATGTACAAGTCTAACCAAGAAAGCCCTATAAAACCAGGAATTAATTCCTGGATGCCCTAAACTAAAAAATACTACTAAATTTTATTATGAGTCACAAATCAGTTCTATGATAGTGAAAGTACAATTCAATCTCTTTCCCTAATTTGGTATTTTTCTGATTAGTAACTGAAACAAGGGGCTCACCATCTGAGGCTTTAAGTCTATTCAGATTCCATGACATTTATTTAATGGGTACACTCCATTAAAAAATTACAAATATAGCAAGAAAATAAGTATATAATTTGGGATGCTTTAAAGCCTTAGTCCAATGTGTTTTGACAGCAACTTTCAGAGCAAAGTGAAGGTCTAAGAAAAGGAATAACTGTCTGTGGTAGGCTGATAATGGCCCCCAAATATATCACGTCCCACTATCTGGTACCTGTAAATGTTACTTTATTTGGAAAAAGGAAGTTCACAGATATGATTACATTGTAGTTCATGAAATGGGAAGATTTTGCTGGATTATCTGGTTGGACCCTAAATGTATTCAAAGTGTTCTCAGAAGAAAGAGGCAGAGAGAGAGCTGACACACAGAAGAGAAGGTGATGTGAAGACAGTGCAGAGAGAGGTCTGAAATGCTGCCCTTGACGACTGGAGTAAAGTGGCCACAAGCCAAGGAATGCCTGCAGCCTCCAGAAGCTGGAAAAGACAAGCAATGGATTCTCCATCAGATCCTCCAGAGGGAGTGCAGCGCTGCCAACACTTTGAACTCAGCCTGGTTATAATTATTTTGGACTTCTTCAGAACTATAAAAGAATAAATATTTGAAACCACCCAAGTTTCTGATAGTTTGCTTTTACAGCTATGAGAAATTAAAACCCAGTCCAAATATATCTATGATTTACAATTGGAATGCAAGACACTAGAATGTGTTAAGTAGAAGTTTTAATTACAAGGGCTACTCATAAAATGGTGTCATTACACACATTCTTAAAAATATGAAATTTTTCTCTATTGCCAATGGGAAAACAAGCCCCTAATCCTAGGTTTAAAGGGTTTCTGATCTCAAAGTGTATGTTAATTTTGTTCCTACTATTTCTAAATCTGAGCTATCCTGTGGAAGGTAGACTCATTATGACCCTAAAAGACCACAGTCATTTTCCTTCTGTTGTCAAATCTTATTTCTTGCCCTTAACTTCTTTTACTCTCCACTAGCCAAAAACCTTCCTACTCTTGAGAGCCCAAAGCTAGTCCCAATTCATTCATTCACTTATCAAATAAAAGACAGATGTAATCTAAAGCACTGTATATTCTAGGGGCTTACTATCTAATTAAGGAACCAGAAACAGCCATTAAAAAAAAAAAAAAGCATGGACTTCCTTACAGCCTCAAAAAATGCCAGCTGAATCAAACAGGGAGCTCTGAGGACAACAACATTCATCAATCAAGTAGAGAGAATCCTGATACCCCTTAATTAACAGAATAGGTCTGTTATACATTTAATGTTGCAAAGTGAATTTATTTTAACTGACTTCCATGTTCTTTCAGTACTAAACTGAAATGCATTTTGCTGGAGTTGAAAAACTTAGTGTCTTGGAAGCAACAGACTCAAAATTAACAAATCAGCAAATCTTGCAACAAACAGAGAAGAAAATTTTAAGAAATTATCATTAATAACAGCACAAAAAATGCTTTGGAATAAGCCAAATAGAGTATATGTAAGACTTCTACACTGAGAAGCACAAAGCACCACTAAGAGAAATCAAAGGCCTAAACAAATGGAAGAAGTAACATGTTCATGGATGGGAAGCTGCTTGTCCATTTTCCCTAAACTGATATATTAATGCAATCCCTATCAAAATTTCAGCAGTAATCAACACTGTAGTACCCGCATAAAGCATAAAGATAGCCGAGAAACAGACCATACACATATGGTCAATTGACTTTCAAAAAAGCTGCTAGAGCAACTCAATGAGGAAAGGAAAGTATGTAACGAATGGTTTCTAAACAACTGGATATCGGGGAAAAAAATAACCTCAATCCCTCTTATTCCATAAACCAAAATTAATTCAGAATGAATTATACATGTAAAAGTAATCCATAAAGGCAACGCAAGGGAATATCTTTGCCGCTTAGGGTAGGCGAAGAGTGCTTTGACAGAAAATAAAAAGCATAAACTGTGTAACACAAAATTGATAAACTGAACATCGAATTTTAAAACTTTCTGCTCATCAAAATACCACTAAGAAAATGAATAAACAAGCCATAGACTGGGAGAAAATACTGGCTGCATATGTTTCTAACAAAGGACTTGTATCAGAATACATGAATAAAAACCTATAAATAAATGATAAAAAGACAAAACTAATTAAAAACCAGATGAATAAAATTGAACAGATACTTTTTCAAAGAAAACTGATGAACAATGTGTACATGAACTTTTTTATTAGTTATTAGGAAATAACTTAAACTTTTTTATTAGTTATTAGGAAAATGCAAATTAAAATCACAATGAGATATTATTACATACCTAAAAGAATGGCTAAAATAAAAATGACTGCCTGGGTGTGGTGGCTCATGTCTGTAATCCCAGCACTTTGCGAGGCCAAGGCGGGCAGATCACCTGAGGTCAGGAATTTGAGACTAGCTTGGACAACGTGGTGAAACCCAGTCTTTACTAAAAATACAAAAATTAGCCAGGTGCGGTGGCACGCACCTGTAGTCCCAGCTACCCAGGAGGCAGAGGCACAAGAATTGCTTGAACAGGGGAGGTAGAGGTTGCAGTGAATGGAAATCGTGCCACTGCACTCCAGCCTGAGGGACAGAGCAAGCCTCTGTCTTAAAAAAAAAAAAAGAGAGAGAAAGAAGAAAAAAGAAAAAAAAATACTGATAACACCAAGTGTTGATAAGATATGAAATAACCAGAATTCTCATATACTGCTGAGAGGAAACAATTTGGCAATTGCTTATAAAGTTACATATACATCTACTCTATGATCAATAAAAATGAAAATCAGAAATCTACAAAAAGATTCATAAAAGAATAGATTAACAGTCTTATTCGTAACAGTCTTATTAAAAAACTGGAACCATAAATGTCTATCAACTGCAGAATAGGTAAATACCTTTCATTAAATCCATAGAAAAGAAATATTACTCAACAATTAAAAAAGAACAAATCATGACATACTCAATAACATAAATGAAAATCTAGAATATCTGTTAAGTAAAAGAAGAAAGAATAAAAAGTACATACTGTATGATTACATGAACATGAAATCCCAATTTAGGTACATTTAATCTGTGGTGATAGAAACCAGAAAGTCGGTTTCCAGGTAAGAATAGGTAGTGGAAATTAAGAAAGAGGGGCATGAGGGAACTTGCTGGAGGAACAGAAATGTTCTATATCTTATTTGGGGTGGTGTTTACATGATATCAAACTCACCAAACTTAACACTTAAGATCTGTGCATTTTTCGTTTTATGTTGACAATATCTCAATAGAAAAACATCTTCAGACATGTTTAAATTTTTTAAAAAGAATTTAGCAAATCTTTCTAAACCATAAAGGATAAATAAGGAATTTCTTCCAATATTAATAGAAAGATAAGTACAACAAAAAACACAGAAAATTAATGAAAAAATTAATATGAATTAGTGAAAAGCTTGAATTACACATTAGTTTATGGAAATTTTTTATTACTTTCAAGCACATTTGCCAACTTTAATAACTTCAAAACATGTTAAAAGACTAAGCATTGCTGAGTAGAAACCCGAAGTGCATCCAAAATTAAAATACCATAAATATGTCACAATATTAAAAATACTGAGAGTGATAGTATCTGTGTGATTCTTCATTATACAAAGACATCTATTTCCAAAATTTCAGTAAACTGCTATTTTTTAAATTAATTAATTAATTATTATTATTATACTTTAAGTTCTAGGGTACATGTGCATAACGTGCAGGTTTGTTACATATGTATACTTGTGCCATGTTGGTGTGCACTCTGAAATGACTTGACACCTATAACTGTATGATCTAAGTAATTTCCTCAAATTTGGGGGAAACTTTTCAATTACATAAACTTAAATTCTTTAAATTACCATATCATTCATTGAGAGTAAGAAAAACTACCACAAAAGTAGATTAAGAAACTCTCTTGATACAAAAATAGGGGATCATACATGGTACTACAAAAGAAATACAGGAACTGATAAAATATTTCATCAGGATTGGTATGTGTTATCTGTTTTCTGACTATTTCAAGGATAAGTAACACTTTTAGTTATGAAATCTTAATTCTCATCAGCTGAGATTTTTTGGCAATGGGCTGTCCAATACGAAATATTTTATTTTGATTTCAAACACTCTCTACATATTAAGTCTAAGTGCTTTCTAAATTACTAATTCTAGAGTGACTGTCACAATGTGTCACCTCAGTGCTACTCAAAATGTGGTCCTCAGAACTGCAGCATCAGCATCATCAGAGAGCTTGTTACAAATATCAATTCTTGGGCCTCACCTCAAATCTTCAGAGGGAGGATTCCAGAATCTGTGTTTCACCAAGCTCTCCAAGCAACTGTTACGCGTGCTAAAATTTGAGAAGCACACTGTTAGCCTTGACTGCTTAAACATGGAATTCATGGGCAAGTCAGAAGATAAGTGCTTTGCAAAAATGTTCCTGTGACAGACGCGTCCTTCCAAGTACGTACACCAAAAAGAGGGGAAAAAAATCCATTAACCTAGAACACCACAATGAAAACTACAACGTGTTTCAAGTCAAAAATTTTTTGATATTTGATACCTTCCATTCACTAATCATAAATGTCAACTTATTCATTCCATTGTTTGTACTAACACCATATGATGTCACAGATGAAGACACTGATGAAATCTGAATAATATGCCAGTGGTAGTTTAATCTGTTGACTTTTTTTTTTTTTTTAAAGAGAGGGGCATAATTTGTATCAGGCTTCACCTTAACACTAATGATGATATCCACTGATAAGTTTACACAGAAACAAATGTTTTTCCACTAAGAAATGAAGCACGTAAAATTATGAAAATAGCATCATACAATGCAGTGTGAAAATTCTACCAACTTCTAAAAGGTTTTAGTGAAAAATTTTTTAATATATATATATTTTTTGAGATGGGATCTCTCTGTGTCATCTGGGCTGGAGTGTAATGGAGTGATCCTGGCTCACTGCAACCTCTGCCTCCCAGGATCAAGCGATCCTCCCACCTCAGCCTCCCGGGTAGCTGGCTAATTTTTGTATTTTTTGTAGAGACGAGGTTTCCATATTGCCTAGGCTGGTCTCCAACTCTAGGACTCAAGTAATCCATCCACCTTGTGAAAATTACATATTCATTAGCTCCAAATGATATTTTCCGTTGGCTACACAACATATAAAGTTGAAATGAAATGATATTTCTTTACAGTAAACACATAAGAGTTTTATGGTAAACTGTCTACATACATTAATCCTTTAGTACACACTTGTGATTGTGCTGTTTTGATATATAAAATATAAACTATATATAAGAAGTAACAATAAACCATGAAAAGGACTCTGGGCAAATCTGATTACACAAAAATCCCCAAATAGGCTAATATTACTTGATTTGTCAATGTGGCAATTGAGGTTTCCTCTACGTATTAATAGATGAGTTTTAGTACCATCAATAGGATGCTAGCTCTCTATCTCTAGCTTCAAACTTTCTTGAATTCTAGAACCAAAGTTTGAAATACTTTCTGGAAGCTTTCTTGTCAGCACAATAAGTTTAATATATTCGATATCCAATATATTATCCAGACACTAAAATTTGTTTCTCCTCTTGCTGAATTCCTTGCTCTGTTAAAAAATAACTCCGTTAAAAAATAACTCCATGCTCAATAAATGCTAAATGAATGGATGAGGGGAAAAATTTTCCTAATAATCCAGACTATCAATATTAGGGTAACCCCTCTTTCCCTCCTCCCATGAACTGCCAAATCTATAGATTCTACTTACATAATTTACTTTCTATTCTCAATATCAACCCTAGTTCAGACCATTAGCTCCTACCTAGTCCCCAGCAATCATCTTCTAACAGCTTTCCAATCCATCTTACCTGCTTCATAGTCACTCATCTTAACATAACTCTGACCATGTCATTCCCCAGCTCATAAATTTTAAATGGCCAACTAATGCATAATGAATTACAGTGAAACTCTTTATCCTTAAAAGTAAAGTACTACAATAGAGAACCACAACCGACACAACAAAACAAGATAATTTTAGACCAATATCCCTGATGAACATCAATGCAAAAATCCTCAATAAAATACGGGCAAACCGAATCCAGCAGCACATCAAAAAACTTATCCACCATGATCAAGTGGGCTTCATCCCTGGGATGCAAGGCTGGTTCAACATACGCAAATCAATAAATGTAATCCAGCATATAAACAGAACCAAAGACAAAAACCACATGATTATCTCAATAGATGCAGAAAAGGCCTTTGACAAAATTCAACAGCCCTTCATGCTAAAAACTCTCAATAAATTCGGTATTGATGGAACGTATCTCAAAATAGTAAGAGCTATTCATAACAAACCCACAGCCAATGTCACACCGAATGGGCAAAAACTGGAAGCATTCCCCTTAAAAACTGGCACAAGACAGGGATGCCCTCTCTAACCACTCCTATTCGACAAAGTGTTGGAAATTCTGGCCAGTGCAATCAGGCAAGAGAAAGAAACAAAGGGTATTCAATTAGGAAAAGAAGAAGTCAGATTGTCCCTGTTTGCAGATGACATAATTGTCTATTTAGAAAGCCCCATTGTGTCAGCCCAAAATCTCCTCAAGCTGATAAGCAACTTCAGCAAAGTCTCAGGATACAAAATCAATGTGCAAAAATCACAAGCATTCTTATACACCAGTAACAGACAAACAGAGAGCCAAATCATGAATGAACTTCCATTCACAATTGCTTCAAAGAGAATCAAATACCTAGGAATCCAACTTACAAGGGATGTAAAGGACCTCTTCAAGGAGAACTACAAACCACCGCTCAGTGAAATAAAAGAGGACATAAACAAATGGAAGAACATACCATGCTCATGGATAGGAAGAATCAATATCATGAAAATGGCCATACTGCCCAAGGTAGTTTATAGATCCAATGCCATCCTCATTAAGCTACCAATGAGTTTCTTCACAGAATTGGAAAAAACTACTTTAAAGTTCATATGGAACCAAAAAAAACCCCGCATTGCCAAGACAATCCTAAATCAAAAGAACAAAGCTGGAGGCATCACGCTACCTGACTTCAAACTATACTACAAGGCTACAGTAACCAAAACAGCATGGTACTGGTACCAAAACAGAGATATAGACCAATGGAACAGAACAGAGACCTCAGAAATAATACCACACATCTACAGCCATCTGATCTTTGACAAACCTGAGAAAAACAATAAATGGGGAAACGATTCCCTATTTAATAAATGGTGCTGGGAAAATTGGCTAGCAATAAGTAGACAACTGAAACTGGAACCTTCCTTACTTCTTATACAAAAATTAATTCAAGATGGATTAGAGACTTAACTGTTAGACCTAAAACCATAAAAACCCTAGAAGAAATCCTGGGCAATACTATTCAGGACATAGGCATGGGCAAGGACTTCATGTCTAAAACACCAAAAGCAATGGCAACAAACGCCAAAATTGACATATGGGATTTAATTAAACTAAAGAGCTTCTGCACAGCAAAAGAAACTACCATCAGAGTGAACAGACAACCTACAGAATGGGAGAAAATTTTTGCAATCTACTCATCTGACAAAGGGCTAATATCCAGAACCTACAAAGAACTCAAACAAATTTACAAGAAAAAAACAAACAACCCCATTAAAAAGTGGGCGAAGGATATGAACAGACACTTCTCAAAAGAAGACATTTATGCAGCCAACAGACACATGAAAAAATGCTCATCATCACTGGCCATCAGAGAAATGCAAATCAAAACCACAATGAGATACCATCTCACACCAGTTAGAATGGCGATCATTAAAAAGTCAGGAAACAACAGGTGCTGGAGAGGATGTGGAGAAATAGGAACACTTTTACACTGTTGGTCTAACTGTAAACTAGTTCAACCATTGTGGAAGACAGTGTGGCGATTCCTCAAGGATCTAGAACTAGAAATACCATTTCACCCAGCCATCCCATTACTGGGTATATACCCAAAGGATTATAAATCATGCTGCTATAAAGACACATGCACACATATGTTTATTGTGGCACTATTCACAATAGCAAAGACTTGGAACCAACCCAAATGTCCATCACTGACAGACTGGATTAAGAAAATGTGGCACATATACGCCATGGAATACTAGGCAGTCATAAAAAAGGATGAGTTCGTGTCCTTTGTAGCAACACGGATGCAGCTGGAAACCATCATTCTCAGCGAACTATCGCAAGAACAGAAAACCAAACACCGCATGTTCTCACTCATTGAACAATGAGATCACTTGGATACAGAAAGGGGAACATCACACACAGGGGCCTGTTGTGGGGTGGGGGCATGGGGGAGGGATAGCATTAGGAGATATACCTAATGTAAATGACGAGTTAATGGGTGCTGCACACCAACATGGCACATGTATACATATGTAACAAACCTGCACGTTTGTTATACCTAGAACATAAAGTATAATAATAATAAAAAAAGAACCACAACCTACCATTCAAGCTTTATCTATTAAAATATTAAACACTGAATACATAAACACTGTATTCTAACTATATCCATATCTGTGCAAAGATTAGTACAGTGCCTCTTTGCACAAGTATCCTTCATAAATATTTGTATATTTAAGTTGTGTGTTTAATATTTTCCCCAAAAGTACAAAATCAGAAACTTACTGATTTTAGTCAGCACAATATAGGAGGAGGGACGAATTTTAGGTTTACTCTGAGGTACTGCACTTAAGTGCCTTTTCTCTCATACTCTTTCCTAGTGAACAAGTATTTACTATGTCATTCTATTACGCTGACACTGTGAACAAATATGATATGAAAATGCTTCAGCCCAATGATCTTCCTTCAAACACTTTTCAAATTGAGGAATGAGATACAGAGTAAACAAACACTAAGAGGAATGCATTCAAAAGAATACATTTGGAAAAAAAATGAATTTGTAGTTGCTATGATTTGAATGTGTGCCCAATCCATGTTAAATGTGATTGTCATTGTGACAGTATTAGGAGGTAGCACCTTTCACCAGTGATTGGGCCATGACTGCTCTGCCCTCATGAATAGAATAATGTTGTTATTTCTAGAGTGAATTCCTTATAAACGGCTAAGTTTGGCCCTCTTTTGCCTATGTAGCAAGCGCTTGAGTTTGCTAGTCATGGGATGGGACAGCAGGAAACAGAAAACTCTTTTCAGATGCTGACCATTTAATATTGGACTTCTCAGCCTCCAGAACAGTGAGCCAATAAATTTTTGTTCATTATAAATTACTGCTCTGGGTGCAGTGGGTCACACCTGCAAGTAATCCCAGCACTTTGGGATGCTGAGGCGGGAGGATTGCATGAGGCCACGAGTTTGAGATCAGCCTGGACAACACAGTTAGAACTCATCTCTACTATAAATTTTCATGGTAGCATGGGCCTGTAGTCCCAGTTACTCTGCAGGCTGAAGTAGGAGGACTGCTTGAGCCCAGAAGATTGAGGCTATGATGAGCCATGATTGTACCACTATACTCCAGCCTGGGTGATGCAAAAACATTCTGCCTCAAATAAATAAAAAGGTTAGCTAGTCTGTGGTATTTTGTTATAGCAGCATGAAATGGACTAAGACAGAAGCTGTGAGAGTTAAAAATGGGCAAGGCCGAAAAAAATTCCTGGCTGGGTGTGGTGGCTCACGCCTGTAATCCCAACACTTTGGGAGGCCGAGGCGGGCAGATCACCTGAGGTCAGGAGTTCGAGACTAGCCTGGCCAACATGGAGAAATCTTGCCTCTACCAAAAACAACAAAAATTAGCTGGGTGTGGTGGCACATGCCTGTAATCCCAGCTACTTGGGAGGCTGAGGCAGGAGAATTGCTGGAATCTGGGAAGAAGAAGTTGCAGTGAGCTGAGATCACGCTACTGCACTGCCTGGGCAACAGAGCAAGACTCTGTCTAAAAAAAAAAAAAAAAAAAAAAAAAAAAAGAATTCCTAATGTCTCTTTCTCTACTCTCCTTCTAATTTTCCTGAAAGAAAACTGTTAATGTTTCACATACCAATTCTGTACTACCAAAAAGGGAGTAAGTGTCATAACAACAACAGATGTTATCAGAATCTCAGCAAAAAGAGACTTGCTTGGTGTTTGTGTTTTTGGTCAATGATTTTGGGGAAGGTCCCACTCAAGTACTGTCTTGCAAAGCCCCAATATGACCACTGTTGAATTTCCGTGACATTACAGTAGATACACATTCCAAACAGATTACCACTGAGGAATTTCAAAGAGCAGCATACACATCAACACTGAATAAAAGCTTATTATGGGCCATTTTTATTTAAAGTTTGCATGCATTTATGAGTCTAATAATCACTACAGCTTGAGGCACTCATTACCTCTAAAGATAATGAAAACTTATTTCTTCAGACATCTGTTGTGAAACAAAATTGAAAAGGTCAATTTGAGAGAATTATATAAGTAATAAGGCATTAATAAATCTGACCACAATATCTGACAACTGAGACAGCACAGGCATTCCTCTCTGGGGTCTGCTGCTTTCCAACCCCAGATTGGAAATAAAGGAAAATCTTAAGTTTCCTCAAGGAAAATTCAAGGCATTCAGCTAGCCCTGAGAAGTAAATGAGCAACTTGATAAGCAAAAGGTCATAACAGCTTAAAATAATAGCCGAGGAAGTTAAAGTCATAAAATGTTTGGTTCCTTATGTCAGAGGTGTGTGAACCACAGCAACTCCATCTTGAATACAAGCTGGGTAAAATAGGACTAAGACCTACTGGGCTGCATTCCCAGATGGTTAAGGCATTCTAAAGTCACAGGACGAGATAGGAGGTCGACACAAAATACAGGTCATAAAGACCTCACTGATAAAACAGGTTGCAGTAAGGAAGCCAGCTAAACCCCACCAAAACCAAGATGGCCACTAGAGTGACCTCTGATGATCCTCACTGCTACACTACCACCAGAGCCATGACAGTTTACAAATGCCATGGCAACATCAGGAAGTTACCCTATAAGGTCCAAAAAGGGGAGGCAGGAATAATCCACTTCTTGTTTAACACATAATTAAGAAATAACCATAAAAATGGGCAACCAATGGCCCTCAGGGCTGCTCTGTCTATGGAGTAGCCATTCTTTTAATCCTTTACTTTCTTAATAAACTCACTTTAACTTAATGGACTCACCCTGAAGTCTTTCTTGCATGAGATCCAAGAACCTTCTCTTGGGGTCTGGATGGAGACCCCTTTCCTGTAACACCCACGGAAACTAAAGAAAACATCTTAACACATGGCCCTGAGTTGTTTTTCAGAAACCTGGACCGCCACCAAATGGATCTGCTGGTACACAGACTTCAGATAAGAAGAAACTGGAGACTGAACTCCAACCACATTTCTTTGTTCCAAATTTCCTCCTGAGTGGCCTGGAGGAAGTCATGCCCATGGGACAGACCTAATATTCTTTTCTGCTGACCCCAAGTCTTTACACAAAGCTCTCCTTCGTTAACCAACTGCAAATCAAAAACTGTTTGAATCCGCCTATGATTCGGTAAGCCCCTGCTTCAAGATGTCCTGCATTTTTAGGCCAAACCAATGTACATACTTCATGTGTTGATGTATGCCTTTGCCTGTAACCCCTTATTTCCCCACCTTTAAAAACCCTTATATGTAAGCCATAGAGGAGGTTGGGTCTTTAGCACAAGCTGCCCAATTCTCCTTGCTTGGCACCCTGAAATAAGTGTCTCACTTTCTCTCACTGCAAATCTTGATGTAAGTGTTTGGCTTTGGTGAACCTGATGGGCAGACCCAAGTTCAGTTCAGTAACACAACTAGAAGAGCATTCCCCAACATTTTTCTTCATGAAGAAGAATGATACACACACACACACAAACACACACACACACACACGCATGTTAACTGAAAAAAACATTTGTGATCTTTAAGTATCTATAAAAAATTACCTTAATCAGTTCCTTTGGGAATGCTAGTGAATAGCTAAGAATTTAAAAGACAATATAGTCATGTGCCAGATAATGATGCTGCAGTCAATGATGTATTGCATATACAATAACAGCCCCATAAGATTATAACGGAGCTGAAAAATTCCTACTGCCTAGTGACATCATAGCTGTTATAATATCACAGTACAATGCATTATTCACATGTTTGTGGAAATGCTGTTGCAAACTAACCTACTTTATAAACTTTATAAAGTGGAGCCAGGTGTGGCAGCTCATGCCTGTAATCCCAGCACGTTGGGAGGCTAAGGCAGGAGGATCACTTGAGGCCAGGATTTCAGGAACAGACTGAGCAAGGTAGTGAGATCTCATCTCTACAAAATAATTACAAGATTAGCTAGGCATGCTGGCACAAGCCTGCAGTCCTAGCTACCCAGGAGGCTGAGGTGGGAGGAGTACTTGAGCCCAGGAGGTCGACGCTGCAGTTAGCTATGACTGTACCATTGCCCTCTAGCATGGGTGACAGAGCAAGACCCTGACTCTATAATTTTTTAAAAAAACTTTGTAAAGTAAAAAATGTATGGCTGGGCGCGGTGGCTCACACCTGTAATCCCAGCACTTTGGGAGGCCAAGGTGGGCAGATCACAAGGTCAGGATATCGAGACCATCCTGGCTAACACGAGAAAACCCTGTCTCTACTGAAAATACAAAAAATTAGCTGGGCGTAGTGGCGGGTTCCTATAGTCCCAGCTACTCAGGAGGCTGAGGCAGGACAATGGCGGGAACCCAGGAGGCAGAGCTTGCAGTGAGGCGAGATCACGCCACTGCACTCCAGTCTGGGTGACAGAGCGAGACTCTGTCTCAAAAAAAAAAAAAAAAAAACCAAGTTACAATAAGCTAAGGTTATTTTAAAAATATTTTTGTATAAATTTAGTGTAGCCTAAGCGTACAATGTTTATAAAGTCTACAATAGTGTACAGTGACGTTCTAGGCCTTCACATTTACTTACCACTCATTGACACCCATAGCAACTTCCAGTCCTACAAGCTCTATTCATGGTATGGACCCTACACAGGTACATGTACCATTTTTAATATTTTATAGCATATTTTTACTGTACCTTTTCTATGGTTAGATATATTAGATACACAAATACCACTATGTTACAACTGCCTATAGTATTCAGTACAGTAACATATTATATAGGTTTGTAGCCTAGGAGAAAACGGCTATACCACAAAGCCTGATGTGCAGTAGGCTACACCGTCTATATATGGATGGCTTATGTAAGTGCACTCTGTGATGTTCTCACAGGGTGAAATTGCCCTATGACACATTTCTCGGAACACATCCCGATCTTGAAGCGACACAGGGCTGTATGTAGTCAAAAACAACACGCTTTCCTAGAGCTCACCATTTGGCTCCGTAATGTAACGGCAGCCCTTGCTATGGAATCTTTGTGAATAATCCTATACATTTATTTATGATGGAATCCTACATTTAACATAGACAGCCCCACGGTTCTCAGAGAGCCTTAAAGTGATGCTTCAGTGTGCTTACATGGCCAGCCACGCTGACAGAACAACATGAAGAAATGTACATCCCTTGGGTCTACCAAATCTCTAATGATTGCCTCCATTCTCCAGAAAAGCCATTTTAATACCATTAATATTTATAAACAGATCTCTTGGTCTTCTGAACATATTTTTAAAACTTCTGCTAAATATCACTATACCACTGACTGCCTTTGAGACAAAATTGAGACATTCATTCTGAGATTCCTGGTAGCTCCAAGATGCAGCAGCAAAAGAGAAAAACAGAGAAGGAAGTGAAAGAGGGGGAAGCAGGAGGATGGGAAAGGCAGGGAGAGGATGGGGAAGAGAAGGAGGTAGTGATGAAAGAAGAGACAGTGGGAGAAGGGGAATAAGAAAACAGAAGAGAAGGATGAAGAAAGAGAGGAAAAGGAAGGATGATGTTTTGAAAAAGAGAGAGAAGACAGTAAAGAACACTGAAAGACAATAAAGCTGCGCAATATTTGTGGTAGGTATTGTTTTTCAAATAAAGAATTAAGATAACTAATTTATACTCCCACTAACAGTGTAAAGGCATTCCTATTTCTCCACAGCCTTGCCAGCATCTACTGTTTCCTGACTTTTTCATAATCACCATTCTGACTGACGTGAGATGGTATCTCATGGTTTTGATTTGCATTTCTCTAATGACCAGTGATGATGAGCTTTTCTTCATGTTTCTTGGCCACATAAATATCTTCTTTTGAAAGTATATGTTCATATCCTTTGCCCACTTTTTGATGGGGCTGTTTTTTTTTCTTGTAAATTTGTTGATGTTCCTTATAGATTCTGAAAATTAGACCTTCGTCAGATGGGTAGATTGCAAAAATGTTCTCCCACACTGTAAGATGCCTGTTCACTCTGATGATCGTTTCTTTTGCTGTGCAGAAGCTCTTTAGTTTAATTAGATCTCATTCATCAATTTTGGCTTGTGTTGCAATTGCTTTTGGTGTTTTAGTCATGAAGTCTTTGCCTGTGCCTATGTCCTTAATGGTATTGCCTAGGCTTTCTTCTAGGGTTTTTATGGTTTTGGGTTTTACATTTAAGGCTTTAATCCATCTTGAGTTAATTTTTGAATAAGGTGGAAGGAAGGGGTCCAGTTTCAGTTTTCTGCATATGGCTAGCCAGTTTTCCCAGCATCATTTATTAAATAAGGAATCCTTTCCCCATTGCTTGTTTTTGTCAGGTTTGTCAAAGATTAGATGGTTGTAGATGTGTGGTGTTATTTCCGAGGTCTCTGTTCTGTTCCATTGGTCTATATCTCTGTTTTGGTACCAGTACCATGCTGTTTTGGTTACTGTAGCCTTGTAGTATAGTTTGAAGTCAGGTAGCGTGATACCTCCAGCTTTGTTCTTTTTGCTTAAGATTGTCCTGGCTATACAGGCTTTTTTTTGCTTCCATATGAAATTTAGAGTAGTTTTTTCTAATTCTAATTCTGCAAACAACCACTGTGGAAGACAGTGTGGTGATTCCTTGAGGAATACCATTCTGGTTCCTTGAGGAACCAGAAATACCATTTGACCCAGCAATCCCATTATCGGGTATATATCCAATGGATTATAAATTATTCTACTATAAAGACACATGCATACATATGTTTATGCAGCACATTTACAATAGTAAAGACTTGGAACCAACCCCAATGCCCATCAATGATAGACTGGATAAAGAAAATGTGGCACATATACACATGGGATACTATGCAGCCATAAGAAAGAATGAGATCATATCCTTTGCAGGGACATGGATGAGGTTGGAAGTCATCATTCTCAGCCAACTAACACAGGAACAGAAAACCAAACACCACATGTTCTCATTTGTAAGTCGGAGTTGAACAATGAGAACACATGGACACAGGGAGGGGAAAAACACACACTGGGGCCTGTCGGGGTGTGGAGGACAAGGGGAGGGAGAGTATCAGGACAAATACCTAATGCATGAGGGGCTTAAAACCTAGATGATGAGTTGATAGGTGCAGCAAACCACCATGGCACATGTATACCTATGTAACAAACCTGCACATTCTGCGTATGTATCCTAGAGTTTAAACAAAAAAAAAAAAAAAAGAAAGAAAAAAAGGAAGAAAGGAAACCTTAAAAAAAAAAAAAAAAGAATTAAGAGATACATCTGCAGAAACTGAATTCCCAAAAATAAAGAAACGTAAAAGGTTAAGATATGTGGCTAAATTATTGAATCCATGGCAATTTATGGCAAACCTTTTTTAAAACCTCTATAATACATCTTAAACTGTGAGGTTTACTAACTCTAAAATATAATCTTGCACCAATTCCTTTTGTTAGTAACATGCGTTTTTTCTCTTTTGAATATATTCGGGTGTAGCATAATCCCTGTTCCTGTATGACTGCACGTAAGATATAAAAACAACTTTAAATCTTGTGCAGTGGGTTACATAATATCCAATATAAATATAAACCCAGACACCTCCACTCCCCCAAATCAAATCAAGTAAGTTTCCATGATATATTCAATACACGCTACAGAGAGAATTCTGATATCAACCCTTTACCTCCAATTTCCCCAGATGACGATTAGTAGTAGGGAGAGTACTTGCTGATTTCACGTACTCCCTGGGTTCAGGGAAAAGATGTCTTTTTATACAATTAAGGACTCAAGAAACTGATGTCAAACTAAACTCATCACTGCTAAATAAGAGTGGCGATGTACACACACAGATCCTATAGAGAGGCTCTCCTACAACTCAGAGCTCTTGCTCTGGACACCAAGGCCATCAGGTACTAATTACCTAGTGTGTTCTGTCAATACTTTCATGCTTTTCTTTTATTAATTGATCATTTTGCCATATTAATGATACTAGTACAGTGGTTTTGAATTCCCTCGAGTGCTTTACCCCTGAGATAGGAAAAAAACAGTAAAGAAGATATGGGAAAGAAAATGTCACAGATTATCTTTAACTATCTCTTATTTGAATCAATGCTAACACTGCTTCCTATAAAAGTTATCTATTTCTTTTATTTGCAGAAATGCTGTCGACCTAAAATGTACAACTGTTCTTTAAATAAAACTTCAACTGATTTAACTTTATAAGCTACAGGAAACAACAAATGAAATGAAATATACTAACGTATATAGGTATACAGGTATGTAACATTCTCATATATAGGTGTTCAAAATTAATGATGGGATTGCATACCTAATGCTAGAGAGGTGACAAGAACCCTTAATTCTAACTACCTAATGATGAGAGAAAGTCACCTAAATGAAGCTCAATAAACAAGATAAGTGACCTTAATACTGACAGGGGAAAAAAGGGGTAAAAGAAGAAAAATAAAGCATTTAATAACTGTAGTTAGTCAATGAACTTAATATACTATTTTTGAAATAAAGGCCTAAGTAGGCTTCTTAGGATATCAAGAAATAAAAATCGGACCAGGCGTGGTGGCTCACGCTTATTATTCCAGCACTTGGGAGGCCAAGATGGGCAGATCACAAGGTCAAGAGTTCAAGACCAGCCTGGCCAACATGGCAAAACCCCGTCTCTACTAAGAGTACAAAAATTAGCCAGGCGTGGTGGCAAGCACCTGTAATCCCAACTATTCAGAAGCCTGAGGCAGGAGAATTGCTTGAACCTGGGAGGCAGAGGTTGCAGTGAGCTGACATCACACCACTGCACCCCAGCCTGGGCGACAGAGCAAGACTCTGTCTTGGGGGGGAAAAAAGAGAAACATATATCCTCTGAGATAATTTTTGATTTTCATTATTGCAAATCACTGTTATTTTGAAGCGGCTGTTAAAAAGTTAGTGTGGAAATGTGGAAATGCTGTTAGGACCATGCAGTTGTAATTTTCTAATGAATCTGAATATAGTTTAGATAGGCAAGAGAGAGATGCACATTGACTGACTTTGGCTGTGTTTTGTTGTTGTTTTGCTTTATTTTCCATGAGATGCTCACTTGCTTAAAACATGATCATGTTACAAAAAGTTAGGTATCAGAGTACTGCAATTGTGTCCTTTATACTTTGACACTGCATTAAGATTACGAAAGCTAAAAAAAAAAAAAAATCACAAAGGTAAAGTCAAGTACAACACACTACTGCCACCTATTGCTTAGCAAAATATTGCCTAAAGAAGCAGTCAATGATTCATTTATCTTTTATGCAAGTTAACAAATGAAACATGGTTTTTTAAATGTTTTTAAACCCTTTTAAGGTTTTGTGCTTAAGAGAAAATATAACCCACGTGTAAGACTAGCATGCTAAAAATGTTTATCCATCAAAAAATACTTATCTACTACCTTATAACAAACCAGATATTGTGCCAGCCAATGAAGATACCATGATGATTAAACGGGGATCCCTATCCTTGAGGGACTCATAGTCTAGTGGTAAAGAGTACGCATGTCAACAATTTATTATAATGCATTGGGAAGGATGAGGTTCATGAATAAGATGACAGCATGAAAAAGTTTTCACTTGGAGTAAGTTGGGGACAGTTTTATAATAAAGGTGATATATGACTAGGTTTTGAAGGATGCATAGGGTTGGCTATGGAGAAACTGTGGAGGATCGGGGAGGAAAGGGTATTCCAGGGAGAAGGAAGTAGCAAATACAAGACAAGAAAGTACTAAAATGGGCATTAGAGTTACGAAATGCAGAACTGTAAGTCAGACCGAGAATGAGTGAAAGAGTGGTTGGACAGGGAAAAGGGAGATGAAGTTGAAAAGCTAGACTGGGGTCAAATCATAGGGAGATTTTTAGTTTGCCAAGAAATGTGGATATGCCCATAATTAAAACTCCACATTATTTTCATGATAGGAACATAATCATATTTTTGTTTCAAAGACAAAAACAATTCTAAACTGATAGTAGGATGGAATGGGTAAGAGAATAGGTAGGTAGATTGGCAATAAAGAAACCACTGTGCTACGGCAGCACTCCTGAGGAACTATGCTAAGGCTGCTGACGATCAAAGGTGGGAGTCAGACAAGGGGAAACGTAGGAAGTAGGGAACATAAATTTGGAAGTCACTCATGCAGCAGATAAAGCTAAAGGAATACACAGAGAGCAGTCTGTGTCAACTTTTTTGAGTTTTGAACTCCTCTAAGAATCTGATAAAATTTGCATATAATTGAGGGGTTAACAGACCTCCCAAGTCCCCTGAGACTCAGAAGAAGAATCCTTGATTTCGTGTTAAGTCAAGAGGGTCAAATAAAACTCAGAAGAACAGTGACATTTATATCACAAAGAGGAACAGACGCTGGAAAAGAAAATAGAGCAGTGCTCAGACAGGCAAGAAGATAATCAGGAAAGACATGCTCCTGCCCATAGAGGAAGAAATTTCAAATTTCAAGACTTATGACAATATCAGATGTCACAGTAAATCCACTATGTTTGGCAAATAAGGAACACTGGCCACTTTAGTAGTCACCGTTTAGAAGACTGACAGTGGTGAAAGGGAGTGGGCTGAGAAGCCAGTGGATAGTAGTCAATTAATGTTTCGCAAGAAGAAAGGAGTGACAGTTCGAAGAACCAAGGTCAATGGAGAATTTTTTTGAAGACATTTTACTGGATGAGTGGAAAAAGCTAATGGAAAGGGGAAATTAAAGATACAAGAGATAACTGGAGCAACATTGATTTTTAAAATACTAAAAACTGAGTATGGATTCTGGTTCTGTTATTACAAATCTTGTGATCCTAGAAAAGTTATTCAACTGCATACAATTTCTTCATTTGAAAAATGAAAAGAATGTTTGCCAAACTATAAGCTACTCATGAGAGCAAGGACCTTTGCCTATATTCACCACTAAATCCACAGCACCTAGCACAGTGCCTGACACATTACAAGACCCTTAATATTTAGTCAGTGAATAAAAAATATGTCCGCATACTTCACAGTGTTTTGTAAAAACCAAATTACACAGTATGAGTAAATATATTTTGAACAAAATTTAATTTTTTTTCAAAATGGGGTGTACAGTCAGAATGACTATCATCTAAAAGTAAAAAATAATGGATGCTGGTGAGGCTACAGGTAAAAGGGAATGCTTATACACTGCTAGTGGGAATGCAAATGAGTTCAGCTACTGTGGAAAGCAGTTTGGTGTTTCCTCAAAGAACTTAAAACAGAACAATCATTCGACCCAGCAATCCCATTACTGGGTATAAAACCAATGGACTATAAATCCTTCTACCACAAAGACACATGGGACATGAATGTGTATGTTCATTACAGCACTATTCACAATAGTAAAGACAAAGAATCCATCTAAATGCCCATCAACGTTAGGCTGGATCAAGAAAATGTGGTATATATATTAATACAACATGGAAAACTATGTAGCCATAAAAAAAAAGAACGAGATCATTCCTTTGCAGCAACATGAATGGAGATGGAGGCCACTCTCCTAAGTGCACTAATACAGGAACAGAAAACCAAATACTGCATGTTCTTATTTATTAAGGTGGAACTAAACACTGAGTACATATGGACACAAAGGAGGGAACAATAGACACCAGTTCCTACTTGAGAGTGGAGGGTAGGAAGAGGGTGAGGATCAACAAATTACCAATTGGGGGTACTATGCTTATCACCTGAGTGACAAAATAATCTATACATCAAACCTCTGCAACATGCAATGTAACCTGCAATAATGTTATAACAAAACAGCTTTTTGTTTGTTCCACTTTTTTTTTGTATTTTAAAGCATTACTTTTGATTTTACCTTCGTATCAATTCCTCTCTTCTGCTTTCTTTTGATTTACTCTATTTTCCTTTTTCTAACTTTTTACCTGGGTTTTAATTCATTTATTTTTTTCTCCTTATTTACATAAGTATTTAATGCTATAAATTTTATTTGATAATTATTTTAGCTGTATTTCACAGATGCTAACATAACATTTGTTAAATATGGTTCCTTTTGTTTTACATTTTTCTTTGAGTCAAGAGTTGTTTAGAAACTTTTTTTAACTTCAGAGTGCAATGGTATTTTGGTTTTTATTTTATGAATACCTATCAAACATCTGTATTATGAAAAAAAAAAAGTGTGGTGGAAGAGGAGGGCCATCAGAGCAAGCCTTCCAACGTAATTAGTTGATCCTCGTTAATCACGGATTCCACATTTGCAAATTCATCTACTTCCTAAAATTTATTTATAACCCCCATATCAATACTAGCAATGCTTTCTTGGTCATTGGTGACATGTGCAGACTGGTGAAAAACTTGAGTCACTTGACATGCATCTTCCCAGCTGAAATTAAGCAAGGTAATGCTATGCCTCCTTCTTTCAGCTCTCACACTGCAAGTATCCTTTTCACAGTCTATTTAGTGCCATGATTTTTGCATTTTTTACCTTTTGTTGGCAATTTTGCCATTTCAAATGGCTCCCAATTAGTGTATTAAGTGTTGTTTAGTGTTCCTAAGAGCAAGAAGCCCATGATGTGCCTTATGGGGAAAACACATATGCTTAGGTAAGTGTCACTCACGCATGAGTTACAGTGCTGTTAACCGTAAGTTCAATGTTAAATAAATCAACAATATATATTAAATAACATGTTATAAACAAAAACAAACATAAAACAAAGCCTTTTATTGATCACCTGAGGAAACTGTGAGCAGAGGCTCTCAGGAACCTAACCCTACATTTCCCCTAGGATCAATGTTTTTTTTTTACTATTTGCTAATTCAGTGTTTGTGGCAACTTCAAAGAACATAACTACAGCAAATAACCAGAATAGATGGTACAATAATATAAATATATATTACAATTTTTTTTTTTTTTTTTTTTTTTTGAGACGGAGTCTCGCTCTGTCGCCCAGGCTGGAGTGCAGTGGCCGGATCTCAGCTCACTGCAAGCTCCACCTCCCGGGTTCACGCCATTCTCCAGCCTCAGCCTCCCGAGTAGCTGGGACTACAGGCCGCCCGCCACCTCGCCCAGCTAGTTTTTTTTGTATTTCTTAGTAGAGACGGGGTTTCACCGTGTTAGCCAGGATGGTCTCGATCTCCTGACCTCGTGATCCGCCCGTCTCGGCCTCCCAAAGTGCTAGGATTACAGGCTTGAGCCACCGCGCCTGGCCAATATATATTACAATTAATTTATACCTTGTCTTAGTCTACTTTATGCTGCTATAACAAAATATCTGAGACTGGGTAATTTATAAAAAACAGAAATGTATTGGGTCACAGTTCTGGAGGCTGTGAAGTCCAAGATCGAGGTGCAAGCAGGTCAGAGCCCAGTATCTCTGCTTCCAAGATGACACCATGCATGCTGCATCCTCTGAAGAGGAGGGTTATGCTGAATCCTCACATAACACGGATACAGCCCAAGAGAGAGCAAGAGGGAACTGAACTTGCCCTTTTCTAATGGTCCCAATCCTACCCATGAGGGTGGAGCCCTCACAGCTAATCACCTCGTAAAACTCCTACCTCTTAACACCATTACAACAGTGATTAAATATCAACATGAGTTTTAGACAGGACAAATATTCAAACCACAGCACACCTTGCCGGCTTTTAGAGAGTGCTCTTGGTCCTTTCTCTATTGCCATACCCCACAATGTCCTTAGCTAAGAGGATCTGCATATAAGTCTCCTATGTGCCCTGTTACAGGTTATGTTTCACTCCTTCTAGGGGCTCAGGACAAAAGAATCCCCTGCCCAAACAGCCTGAAGTCAAGACGAAGCTTATATCTCTGGCTGTGGGTAGAAAAAGCAGCAAGGTAGGACAAGTGGTAGCTGTCTCTGTACTGCTGCATTTGGGCATAGAAGCCCAAGGACTCTGTCTTAGTCCATTTGGACTGCTACAACGTAAAAACCATAGACTGGGTTGCTTAAATAACAATGATATATTGCCTAAATCAAGGCACTAGCAGATTTATTGTTTGGTGAGGGCCTGCTTCATAGATGGCTTCCTCTGTCCTCACATTGTGAAAGAAGTGAGGGAGATGGGGCGCAGTGGCTCATGCCTCTAATCCCATCACTTTCAGAGGCCGAGGCGGGCAGATCACCTGAGGTCAGAAGTTTGAGACCTGCCTGGCTGACATGGTGAAACCCCATCGGGAGGCTGAGCTGGGAGAATCTCTTCAACCTGGGAGGCAGAGGTTGCAGTGGGCTGAGATCAAACCATTGTGCTCCAGCCTGGGCGACAGAGTGAGACTCCGTCTCAAAAATAAAAAATAAAAAACATTGTGAGGGATTTCTCTAGTTTCTCTTATATAAGGGCATTAATCTCATTCACAAGGGCTCCACCCTCATGATCTAATCACCCCCGAAAGGCCCTGCCTCCTAATGTCGTCACACTGGGGGTTAGGAATTCAACATTTGAATTTGGGGGAGACATAAGGATTCAGTCCATAAGAAACTCAAATAATTCTAAATTTAATCCTGGTCTTCCAGGTCTATATGAAAGTATATTTGTAAGGAAAATATATTTTTAAGATAGAATATCAACATATTTTATTTAATTTTAGCTTGATTGATAATGTTTATGCAAGCATGTGGTATGTAGACTTTATAATATTTCTCTGGGTCTAAAACTATTAGGAGTGGGCCTTATTACTTGGTATATATTTAATCTTTATGAGTACATAGTAGGTATATATATTTAGGGATTACATAAGGTATTCTGATACAGGCACACAACACATAATAGTCACAGCAGGGTAAATGGGGTATCCATCACCTCATTTATCCTTTATGTTACAAACAATCCAATTAAACTCTTTTATTTTTAAATGCACAATAAATTATTGTTGACTGCAGTCACCCTGTCGTGCTGTCAAATACATCTTATTCATTCTATCTAGCTCTATTTTTTATAACCATTAACCATCCCCACTGCCCTCTCCCCCACCTATCTACCCTCTCCAGCCTCTGGTAACCATTACACTATTCTCTATCTCCGTGAGCTCAATTGTTTTAATTTTTAGTTCCCACAAATAAGTAAAAACATGCAAAGTCTGCATTTCTCTGCCTGGCTTATTTCACTTAATATAATGTCCTCCTCTTTCCATGCATGTTGTTGCAAATGACGAGATCTCACTTTTATGGCTGAATAGTACTCTGTGGTGTATATATACATTTTTAAATCCATTTGTCTGTTGATGTACAATTACGTTGCTTCCAAATTTTGGCTATTGTGAATAGTGCTGTCATAAACATGGGAGTGCAGATATCTCTTTGATACACTAATTTCCTTTTTCTGGAGTATATAACTAGCATGGGATTGCTGAATCATATGGTAGTTCTACTTTAAGTTTTTTGAGGAACCTCCAAACTGTTGTTCATAGTGGTTGCACTAATTTAATTCCCATCAAATGTGTACAAGGTTTCCCTTTTCTCCACCTCCTCACCAGCATTTGTTATTGCCTTTTTAATAGAAGTCATTTTAACTGGGGTGGGATGACATTGCCTCATAGTTTTTATTTTTATTTCACTGATGATCAATGATGTTGATTGAACAACTTTTCATACACCTGTCTGCCATTTGTACATCTTCTTTTGAGAAATGTCTATTAAGTTTTTTGCCCATTTTAAAATCAAATTTTTCACCTATTGTTTAAGTTCCTTATACATTCCGGTTATTAACCCCTTGTCAGATGGTTGAGTTGCTCTAACTAGGACTTACAGTACTATGCTGAATAACAGCAGTGAGAGAGGGCATCTTTGTCACGTTCCGGATCTTAGAGCAGCCTTTCACTTTTTCCCTATTCAATATAACACTAGCTGTGGGTTTGTCCTATATGGTGTTTATGATATTCAGGTATGTTCCTTCTATAACCAGTTTCTCAAGGGTTTTTACATTGATGTGATGTTGAATTTTATCAAATGCTTTTTCAGTATCAATTGAAATGATTATATGGTTTTTATCCTTCATTCTGTTGATAAGATGGATCACATTGATTGCTCTGTGTATGCTGAACCATCCTTGCATCTGAGGGATAAATCCCACTTGGTCACAAAGAATGATCTTTTTAACATATTGTTGAATTTGGTTTGCTAGTATTTTGTTGAGGATTTTTACACAAATAGTCATCAGAAATACTGGCCTACAGTTTTCTTTTTCTGATGTGTCTTTGTCTGGTTTTGTATCAGGGTAATATTGGCCTTGTAGAGTGAATTTTGAAGTATTTTCTCCTCCTGTATTTTTCAGAATAGTGTAGTAGGATTGGTATTAGTTCTTTAAATGTTTGGTAGAATTCAGCAGTGAATCCATTGAGTCCTGGGTTTTTCTTTACTGGGAGATTTTATTATTTTTTTTTTCAGAGTCTCTGAAACACTATAATTCTTTTAAGCTAGACTACATGATAAATATAATAATGCCCTAAATCATCCTTCATATATTTCCTCTCAGCTAGGTAAATCAGAAGATAATTAGAAAGTTATTTTAAGGGGCGGAGCAAGATGGCCGAATAGGAACAGCTCCAGTCTCCAACTCCCAGGGCGAGCGACACAGAAGACCGGTGATTTCTGCATTTTCAACTGAGGTACTGGGTTCATCTCACTGGGGAGTGCCGGACCATCGGTGCTGGTCAGCTGCTGCAGCCCAACCAGCGAGAGCTGAAGCAGGGCGAGGCATCGCCTCACCTGGGAAGCGCAAGGGGGAAGGGAATCCCTTTTCCTAGCCAGGGGAACTGAGACACACAACACCTGCAAAATCGGGTAACTCCCACCCCAATATTGCGCTTTAAGCGAACAGGCACACCAGGAGATCATATCCCACACCTGGCCGGGAGGGTCCCACGCCCACGGAGCCTCTCTCATTGCTAGCACAGCAGTCTGTGATCTACCGGCAAGGCAGCAGCGAGGCTGGGGGAGGGGCGCCCGCCATTGCTGAGGCTTAAGTAGGTAAACAAAGCTGCTAGGAAGCTCCAACTGGGTGGAGCTCACAGCAGCTCAAGGAAACCTGCCTGTCTCTGTAGACTCCACCTCTGGGGACAGGGCACAGCTACACAACAACAACAACAACAACAACAACAACAACAAAAGGAGCAGAAACCTCTGCAGACGCAAACGACTCTGTCTGACAGCTTTGAAGAGAGCAGTGGATCTCCCAACACGGAGGCTGAGATCTGAGAAGGGACAGACTGCCTGCTCAAGTGGGTCCCTGACCCCTGAGTAGCCTAACTGGGAGACGTCCCCCACTAGGGGCAGTCTGACACCCCACACCTCACAGGGTGGAGTACACCCCTGAGAGGAAGCTTCCAAAGCAAGAATCAGACAGGTACACTCGCTGTTCAGAAATATTCTATCTTCTGCAGCCTCTGCTGCTGATACCCAGGCAAACAGGGTCTGGAGTGGACCTCAAGCAATCTCCAACAGACCTACAGCTGAGGGTCCTGACTGTTAGAAGGAAAACTATCAAACAGGAAGGACACCTACACCAAAACCACATCAGTACATCACCATCATCAAAGACCAGAGGCAGATAAAACCACAAAGATGGGGAAAAAGCAGGGCAGAAAAGCTGGAAATTCAAAAAATAAGAGCACATCTCCCCCGGCAAAGGAGCGCAGCTCATCGCCAGCAACGGATCAAAGCTGGACGGAGAATGACTTTGACGAGATGAGAGAAGAAGGCTTCAGTCCATCAAATTTCTCAGAGCTAAAGGAGGAATTACGTACCCAGCGCAAAGAAACTAAAAATCTTGAAAAAAAAGTGGAAGAATTGACGGCTAGAGTAATTAATGCAGAGAAGGTCATAAACGAAATGAAAGAGATGAAAACCATGACACGAGAAATACGTGACAAATGCACAAGCTTCAGTAACCGACTCGATCAACTGGAAGAAAGAGTATCAGCGATTGAGGATCAAATGAATGAAATGAAGCGAGAAGAGAAACCAAAAGAAAAAAGAAGAAAAAGAAATGAACAAAGCCTGCAAGAAGTATGGGATTATGTAAAAAGACCAAATCTCCGTCTGATTGGGGTGCCTGAAAGTGAGGGGGAAAATGGAACCAAGTTGGAAAACACTCTTCAGGATATCATCCAGGAGAACTTCCCCAACCTAGTAGGGCAGGCCAACATTCAAATCCAGGAAATACAGAGAACGCCACAAAGATACTCCTCGAGAAGAGCAACTCCAAGACACATAATTGCCAGATTCACCAAAGTTGAAATGAAGGAAAAAATCTTAAGGGCAGCCAGAGAGAAAGGTCGGGTTACCCACACAGGGAAGCCCATCAGACTCACAGCAGATCTCTCGGCAGAAACTCTCCAAGCCAGAAGAGAGTGGGGGCCAATATTCAACATTCTTAAAGAAAAGAATTTTAAACCCAGAATTTCATATCCAGCCAAACTAAGTTTCATAAGTGAAGGAGAAATAAAATCCTTTACAGATAAGCAAATGCTTAGAGATTTTGTCACCACCAGACCTGCCTTACAAGAGACCCTGAAGGAAGCACTCAACATGGAAAGGAACAACCGGTACCAGCCATTGCAAAAACATGCCAAAATGTAAAGACCATCGAGGCTCCGAAGAAACTGCATCAACTAACGTGCAAAATAACCAGTTAATATCATAATGGCAGGATCAAGTTCACACATAACAATCTTAACCTTAAATGTAAATGGACTAAATGCTCCAATTAAAAGACACAGACTGGCAAACTGGATAAAGAGTCAAGACCCATCAGTCTGCTGTATTCAGGAGACCCATCTCACACGCAGAGACATACATAGGCTCAAAATAAAGGGATGGAGGAAGATTTACCAAGCAAATGGAGAACAAAAAAAAGCAGGGGTTGCAATCCTAGTCTCTGATAAAACAGACTTTAAACCATCAAAGATCAAAAGAGACAAAGAAGGCCATTACATAATGGTCAAGGGATCAATTCAACAGGAAGAGCTAACTATCCTAAATATATATGCACCCAATACAGGAGCACCCAGATTCATAAAGCAAGTCCTTAGAGACTTACAAAGAGACTTAGACTCCCATACAATAATAATGGGAGACTTCAACACTCCACTGTCAACATTAGACAGATCAACGAGACAGAAAGTTAACAAGGATGTCCAGGAATTGAACTCATCTCTGCAGCAAGCAGACCTAATAGACATCTATAGAACTCTCCACCCCAAATCAACAGAATATACATTCTTCTCAGCACCACATCGTACTTATTCCAAAATTGACCACGTAATTGGAAGTAAAGCACTCCTCAGCAAATGTACAAGAACAGAAATTATAACAAACTGTCTCTCAGACCACAGTGCAATCAAACTAGAACTCAGGACTAAGAAACTCAATCAAAACCGCTCAACTACATGGAAACTGAACAACCTGCTCCTGAATGACTACTGGGTACATAACGAAATGAAGGCAGAAATAAAGATGTTCTTTGAAACCAATGAGAACAAAGATACAACATACCAGAATCTCTGGGACACATTTAAAGCAGTGTGTAGAGGGAAATTTATAGCACTAAATGCCCACAAGAGAAAGCAGGAAAGATCAAAAATTGACACTCTAACATCGCAATTAAAAGAACTAGAGAAGCAAGAGCAAACACATTCCAAAGCTAGCAGAAGGCAAGAAATAACTAAGATCAGAGCAGAACTGAAGGAGATAGAGACACAAAAAACCCTCCAAAAAATCAATGAATCCAGGAGTTGGTTTTTTGAAAAGATCAACAAAATTGACAGACCACTAGCAAGACTAATAAAGAAGAAAAGAGAGAAGAATCAAATCGACGCAATTAAAAATGATAAAGGGGATATCACCACCGACCCCACAGAAATACAAACTACCATCAGAGAATACTATAAACACCTCTACGCAAATAAACTGGAAAACCTAGAAGAAATGGATAATTTCCTGGACACTTACACTCTTCCAAGACTAAACCAGGAAGAAGTTGAATCCCTGAATAGACCAATAGTAGGCTCTGAAATTGAGGCAATAATTAATAGCCTACCAACCAAAAAAAAGTCCAGGACCAGATGGATTCACAGCTGAATTCTACCAGAGGTATAAGGAGGAGTTGGTACCATTCCTTCTGAAACTATTCCAATCAATAGAAAAAGAGGGAATCCTCCCTAACTCATTTTATGAGGCCAACATCATCCTGATACCAAAGCCTGGCAGAGACACAACAAAAAAAGAGAATTTTAGACCAATATCCCTGATGAACATCGATGCAAAAATCCTCAATAAAATACTGGCAAACCGGATTCAACAACACATCAAAAAGCTTATCCACCATGATCAAGTGGGCTTCATCCCTGGGATGCAAGGCTGGTTCAACATTCGCAAATCAATAAACATAATCCAGCATATAAACAGAACCAAAGACAAGAACCACATGATTATCTCAATAGATGCAGAAAAGGCCTTTGACAAAATTCAACAGCCCTTCATGCTAAAAACGCTCAATAAATTCGGTATTGATGGAACGTACCTCAAAATAATAAGAGCTATTTATGACAAACCCACAGCCAATATCATACTGAATGGGCAAAAACTGGAAAAATTCCCTTTGAAAACTGGCACAAGACAGGGATGCCCTCTCTCACCACTCCTATTCAACATAGTGTTGGAAGTTCTGGCTAGGGCAATTAGGCAAGAGAAAGAAATCAGGGGTATTCAGTTAGGAAAAGAAGAAGTCAAATTGTCCCTGTTTGCAGATGACATGATTGTATATTTAGAAAACCCCATTGTCTCAGCCCCAAATCTCCTTAAGCTGATAAGCAACTTCAGCAAAGTCTCAGGATACAAAATCAATGTGCAAAAATCACAAGCATTCTTATACACCAATAACAGACAAACACAGAGCCAAATCATGAATGAACTTCCATTCACAATTGCTTCAAAGAGAATAAAATACCTAGGAATCCAACTTACAAGGGATGTAAAGGACCTCTTCAAGGAGAACTACAAACCACTGCTCCGTGAAATAAAAGAGGACACAAACAAATGGAAGAACATACCATGCTCATGGATAGGAAGAATCAATATCGTGAAAATGGCCATACTGCCCAAGGTAATTTATAGATTCAATGCCATCCCCATCAAGCTACCAATGAGTTTCTTCACAGAATTGGAAAAAACTGCTTTAAAGTTCATATAGAACCAAAAAAGAGCCCGCATCTCCAAGACAATCCTAAGTCAAAAGAACAAAGCTGGAGGCATCACGCTACCTGACTTCAAACTATACTACAAGGCTACAGTAACCAAAACAGCATGGTACTGGTACCAAAACAGAGATATAGACCAATGGAACAGAACAGAGTCCTCAGAAATAATACCACACATCTACAGCCATCTGATCTTTGACAAACCTGAGAAAAACAAGAAATGGGGAAAGGATTCCCTATTTAATAAATGGTGCTGGGAAAATTGGCTAGCCATAAGTAGAAAGCTGAAACTGGATCCTTTCCTTACTCCTTATACGAAAATTAATTCAAGATGGATAAGAGACTTAAATGTTAGACCTAATACCATAAAAATCCTAGAGGAAAACCTAGGTAGTACCATTCAGGACATAGGCATGGGCAAAGACTTCATGTCTAAAACACCAAAAGCAACGGCGGCAAAAGCTAAAATTGACAAATGGGATCTAATTAAACTAAAGAGCTTCTGTACAGGAAAAGAAACTACCATCAGAGTGAACAGGCAACCTACAGAATGGGAGAAAATTTTTGCAATCTACTTATCTGACAAAGGGCTAATATCCAGAACCTACAAAGAACTCAAACAAATTTACAAGAAAAAAACAAACAACCCCATCAAAAAGTGGGCAAAGGATATGAACAGACATTTCTCAAAAGAAGACATTCATACAGCCAACAGACACATGAAAAAATGCTCATCATCACTCGCCATCAGAGAAATGCAAATCAAAACCACAATGAGATACCATCTCACACCAGTTAGAATGGCGATCATTCAAAAGTCAGGAAACAACAAGTGCTGGAGAGGATGTGGAGAAATAGGAACACTTTTACACTGTTGGTGGGATTGTAAACTAGTTCAACCATTCTGGAAAACAGTATGGCGATTCCTCAAGGATCTAGAACTAGATGTACCATATGACCCAGCCATCCCATTACTGGGGATATACCCAAAGGATTATAAATTATGCTGCTATAAAGACACATGCACACGTATGTTTATTGCAGCACTATTCACAATAGCAAAGACTTGGAATCAACCCAAATGTCCATCAGTGACAGATTGGATTAAGAAAATGTGGCACATATACACCATGGAATACTATGCAGCCATAAAAAAGGATGAGTTTGCGTCCTTTGTAGGGACATGGATGCAGCTGGAAACCATCATTCTTAGCAAACTATCACAAGAACAGAAAACCAAACACCGCATGTTCTCACTCATAGGTGGGAACTGAACAATGAGATCACTTGGACTCAGGAAGGGGAACATCACACACCGGGGCCTATCATGGGGAGGGGGGAGGGGGGAGGGATTGCATTGGGAGTTATACCTGATGTAAATGACGAGTTGATGGGTGCAGCAGACCAACATGGCACAAGTATACATATGTAACAAACCTGCACGTTATGCACATGTACCCTACAACTTAAAGTATAATAATAATAAATAAATTTAAAAAAAAAAAAAAAAGGATGAAAAAAAAAAAAAAAAAGAAAGTTATTTTAAGATTTCTTTCAGCCTGGCACAGTGGCTCATGCCTGTAATCCCAGCACTTTGGGAGGCTGAGGCGGGTGGATCACCTGAGGTCAGGAGTTCAAGACCAGCCTGGCTAACACGGTGAAACCCCATCTCTACTAAAAATACAAAAAAAGAAAAAAAAATTAGCTGGGTGTGGTAGCGGCGCCTGTAATCCCAACTCCTTGAGAGGCTGAGGCAGGAGAATCTCTTGAACTGGGGAGGCGGAGGTTGCAGTGAGACTAGATCGTACCACTGCACTCCAGCCTGGACGACAGGGTAAGACTGTCTCAAAAGAAAAACAAAAATTTCTTTCTTTCACTGTCTGTAAAAGGAAACTGCGGAACATTTATACTCAGATTTTCCAACTTAAAAGCATTATCAATGATGACATTTTAAACAAGCCGTAAAGGGGATATTTTTCATCTTAAAAACATGGCAAATGAGAGACACATTACCACTGCAGTCTCAATTAATTGTTTCATTTAAATTGCAAGCATTATGAGTCAACAAATCAATCTTGGATTGCCAAAAGTTACTTACAATATGTTAAATTAAGAAAAAAATTCTCAGACTTGGTGGGTCAGCGAGAGCAGTGGTCCTCAACCTTTTTGGCACCAGGGACCAATTTTGTGGAAAACAATTTTTCCATGGATGGGGGTATAGGGAGTATGGTTTCAGAATGAAACTGTTCCACCTCAGATCATCAGGCATTAATTAGATTCTCACAAGGAATGTGCAGCCTACATTCCTTACATGCACAGTTCACAATAGGGTTTGTGCTCCTATGAGAACCTAATGCCTCAGCAGATCTGACAGGACGCAGAGCTCAGGTAGTAACACTCGCACACTGGCTCCTCACCACCTGCTGCATGGCCTGGTTCCTAACTGGCCACGGACCAGTACTGGTTCGCAGTCTGGGGGTTGGGGATCCCTGGCTAGAAGACAATTGAAAATATAATAAGAGAAAGAAAAAAATGAACAAATACCAGAGCTGGCTTTAGAGAGTAATGTAGTATAAGCATCTCATTTTTACAGATGAAGAAACTCAGGTCCATGGAGTTTATGTATGTTAAGACACACCTTAGTTGTCCTAGCACAATTGTAGTGGAAATGGGTAAGATAAAAGAAAATGAACTTCTTAACATATTTTTACATTCCTCAGGAATTGGGGAAGTAAATGTCATTAACTAATAATCAGGCATGGTAAGAACTCAGGTTTCCACAACACCACACTGCCACCTTTCAAACTTTTCACCAAGTTTCTAGTGTAATTTCCTTCCCTCCCTCTAGAGTTCATGCTTAACTTTTCACTAGTCTGTATCTTTAACATAAATACTACCTTTTCTCTAAAGATATAATCTATTATTGCTGCATTTATGCGGTAGAAATATTTAAAAAAAAACACTGGAAAGGTAACTGACTGCCTGCTTTTTTTAATGCAGTTTTCAAAGTATATGTAAAGTCATAATTTCTTGCTACTTGTCAGTATGTTACTTAATCCTTACTGCTTGTCAGTATGTTACTTAATCTCTGAGCCTTGGTTTACCCATCTATATATTAGGAATAATAATGATATTGTACTTTGCAGAGTTAAATGAGTTAATTCACATGAAGTGATTACAAGAGTATCTGAAACTCAGTGCCACGTTAGCTAAAGTTATTATTCATTTAAAATGCTATTCCTACCACTTTTATCATCAAAAAGAATTGTTTATAATAGAGTCTCTCTATGACATAACTATTTATTGTTACATATCGTGCATTCTATATGTTAATAATACCTAGATGACAGCTAAACAGTTAACTATGGTAACAGAAATTATAATGTGGACTACAAGACAAGTTATATCTTCCTGATTTTTACTTAGCACGCTCCTAGAGGTTTTTCACAAAATTTCTCTTAATGCCTAAGTACCTTTCCTGTAATCAAGATCACTTTTGCTTTGTAATGTACTCAAAAGACCTATTTAAAGAATTGTTCTTAACTCCCTTCTTTTCCAATGTGATAATTTTCTTCTGACTATAGTACAGGAACCCTTTCTACTTTCTTTTTCAAGACATTAAAGTGGATTACATAACTAGCTTAAAGCTAATCTATATATAACCATTTCTAATCAAATGAGACCCTCTGAATGCCCACTTAAGTATTAAGTGGTATTTTATACCCTTCCAACATTAAGAACAAGACCATCCTGCACACTCCTGACTCAAATCACATGGATTTTCTTTAAGATTATAGAACATATAACAGAAGCATATAATTTTCCAACACAATAACTCTTTTCCAATTGAAAAGTATCCTGTAATATTATCAGCATCAATGGGAAAAGACCCCCAGTTCTCAATTTGACAAAGCTTTTGAGATGAAGCTTTCTCCTAAGTAAATAGCAATTTTCACATGCATAACTGCAAAAAATATGGGAATAACATTACTAATTATTCTGGACCCTAGATCATTTCAAAGCAGTGGAGTACTATTCAAATTGTTTTTAATAGAAAACTAAAAAAAAAATTTAAAAATCAATTCACAATTGATTTACTAATAAGTAAAGTCCCTATTAATAAAACAATGTTGAAAAATGTTGGTTCAATTACTTTTTTGATATATTGTAAATTATTACACAGCAGGCCAATATGTATGTCTATAATATGTAATATGTATGGTATGTGAATAATGTCTTTAAAGTTAATTCTGCACTTTACGTGTGTGTATCTCTCTCTCTCTCTCTTTAAAGTATTCTAAAATATCTCAATTAGTAAGAATTTTTTCAGAATCAGGACCCTGAGTAAGCATTACATTGACAAAAAATTGAAATAAGGAAACAGTATTTATTAAATCAACATGTATTGTAAACTTAGTAGCCTACGATTTAGCAATATTTTATCCAAACAACTAATTGTGTAGGAGGTGCTAAATTCAGTCTTCTGAACTTAGAAAAGTACATGTAGTACGTTTGCCTTTTTAAAAAATTAGATACAAAATGCTGTTAGTCTAATGTAATTTTATTCTCCAACTGTTTTGTGACACTGTTGAAAAACACAGACTAACAAAATGTGATCATTCTAACTGGGAAACAAGAAAATGAATTTTAAAAGCCTGTTTTTGTTTTTAAAAATCTGATAAACATTATAAATAATATGATTTTCCCTTATAATTTTCTCCTTAAATCTATTAGAAAGTCTAAACTTATGCAAAAAGAGTAAGAAAAATAAATTTCACTTCATAAGCCATAAAAAACTAGAGCCTTTCAAAATTATAAGAAAGTAGTAATTATGTCTGACCTTCCATAATACTTAATTAACTATGCATAAATGAGGTCCGTGGAAATCCAGAAAAAATAAAAATTATGCCTTTAAACAACAGTAAACCCTTTTAGATGGCAATTATGAGAAGTGTGATATAATGGGAGAGAATTTAGAGTCAGAGGATACATGATCAAGCCTAGATCATAACCTTTACTAATTCTGTTTCTGACAAACCACTTAACTGTAACTAAGCCTTCATGTTCTCAAGTACAAATATAGGGGTAACAAAGCCTACCTTACAGAAGATAAAACCAGATGTGAAAGCATTTGTAAACTGCTAAGTACAATACACATGCTACTAATTATACACTTACTACTCTATACTTCCTTGCCTTCTTAAACAGAATTAAACAAACATAACTCATGGCCATAATTATGATTATAAATTATTGTGCTAAACTGTAATATGAGGACCACTGATACATCAACCTAGGCAAAAGAAGGGCAAAATGCTATGAGATGGTGTATTAATCCATTTTCACATTGCAGATAAAGATATAACCGGGACAGAGTAATTTATAAAGAAAAAGAAGTTTAATGGATTCACAGTTCCCACATGGCTGGGGAGGCCTCACAATAATGGCAGAAGGTGAAAAGCATGTCTTACATGGCGGCAGGCAAGAGAGAATGAGAGCCAAGTGAAAGGGGAAACCCCTTATAAAACCGTCAGATTTTGAGAGACTTACTCACTACCATGAGGAGAACAATATGGGGGAACCCCTCCACCCCATGATTCAATTATCTCCCACTGGGTCCCTCCCACAACACATGGGAACTATGGGAGCTACAATTCAAGATGAGATTTGGGTGGGGACACAGCCAAATCATATCAGATGTATTGTTTCTTGTTGCCTGCTGCCAGGTTGTTAGCTGAGACTTCTTGCTCCCCTAGTATACATAGCTATCAACAAGAAGCCTTCCCCGAATAATGCTAGTTGAAATTCTCTCTCTTGTAATTTGCTGCTTCACTTCATCTCTCGCCCTTCTCAACAGACAACTTTGTCTTCTACTTCACAGAGAATAAAAAGAAGGTACCAAATGAGAGCTCAACTTTCTGCTACCAAACCTACAAACAAACTGCCTATTGCAATCATTCCTTCCTTCCTTCCTGTAACCGCCTATTCCTTCCTTCCTTCCTGTAACAATGAAGACAGGTCCATCCTGTCTCTTACCTAAAGCTAATCCTTCTACCTATGATTGAGATCCCATCCCTTTCTGCTTTTGTTAATTATTCAAACTCTCCTGTAACTTCAATCCCAAGCTTTTCCGTGGCTACTTCCCATACAGTGTAAACATGTTCAAGTCTTTCTCATCTTCTAAAAGAAAAGCAGTGGAAAAAATTTCAGCCTTTTATTACAGTCCACCTACCCTCATTCTCCTTATCTAAGAGCTACACCTCCCCTGTCCTAGAGAAATACCATGAAATGTACTACAGATATGGTAGAGAGCTGTGGAGGCACAATTACAACTAAGATCATTTTGAAACAATGAGTGAGAATCAGGTGAGGCAGTGAATGGGCAGAGTGCAAATGCAAAGGCATATTGCCACAGACGGGTATCTGGCCTCTAAAGGGAAAAGAAAATGGTTCAGAGCTTCCACTAAATGGCAAATTAATAAGACATAGGGTCTTGCTCTGTCGCCCAGGCTGGAGTGCAGTGACACAATCATATTTCACTGCAGCCTTGAACTCCTGGGCTCAAGCAGTCCTCCTGCTTCAGCCCCACGAGTAGCTAGGATTACAAGTGTGAGCCACAGCAACTGGCTCACACTTTCCTCCCACTGAAAATTCCTTGATAGTAACAGCAAAGGAATAATTTTTTTTTTAAAAAAAAAAGGCATAAATGTGTATGAACAAAAAGGAGAGAAGAGAAAAAACAGGTGAAAGAACAGGAGAGAAGAGAAAAAAACAGGCGAAAGATACCAAAATTTGGAGAGATGTAAAATTAATCAATAAATAACAAATTCAGTGTACCTGCAAAAACTGAAACCTAAGTCTAAAGTGAAAGAGAAAAAGAAGTGAGTTCATTCACACAGAGGCAGGAGAAATTGAGGAATGGAAGGCATCAAGTACCTTTGAGAGTGGAGTTGAGGGGCAAAATTAAACAAGAGAAAGACTGGTTAAGACTAAAAAACTGGTTAGACCTCCACCTCTCTTCCTCACTATAAAGCCAGAAATCACAATTCATTTTATGAGGCTAGCATAACCATGATAATAAATTTAGACATAAACATTATGAGAAAAGAAAATTACAGACAAATATATAGCATGAAATTAAACATAAAAATCCATGACAAAATAATAGCAACTAGAATCCCTCCATGTATAAATATAATAATGCTTCATGATAAGTGAAGTTTGTTCATCCTAGGAATGAGAAGTGGGCTTAAGAAAAATCTACGTGATTCACCACATTAACAAACTAAATGAGAAAAATCAATAAATGATCAATAAATGCAAAATTCAATAAATGCAAAAAAAAAAAAAAAGATCTAACAAATTTAAATACCTACTTATCATAAAAACTCTTAGCAAAGTATTAATTGGAAGAATTTCCCCAAGCTGATAAAGGGCATCTTTAAAAACAGACAGTTAACAGTATACTTACTGGTAAAATATTGAAGGTTTTCCTCCTAAAATCAGGAACAAGGCAAGGATATCTGCTCTTAACACTTCAATAGAAGCATTTTAATAGAAACAACATTTTAATAGAAGCAACATTTAATATAAGCAACCAGCTAGTGCATTAAGGCAAGAAAGGGAAACAAAAGACATACAGATTGTTAAGATGGAATTAAAACTCTCATTATTTGCAAATGACATAACTATGTTGGCAGAAAATTCTAAGAAATTGACAAAAATAGCTATTAAAATTAAAAAGCAAATTTACTTAGATTGTCAGATAAAAGACCAGTATATAAAAATAAGCTATAATTTTATATACTATCAATTGACAACTGAAAAATGAAATATTTTTTAAAATACCATTTACAATGGAACCAAAAACAAATAACTAGAAAGAAATTCAAAAAAAAGATATGTAAGACCTCTACACTGAAAATTATAAAATACTGATGAGAGAAATGAAAGATGGCTTAAGTATGGATTCAAAGACTCAATATTATTAAGATGCCCATTCTACCAAAGTGGATATATATTATTGCAATCCCAGTTTAAAACTCAAGCAAGATTTTTTTGGAAGACACTTACAAGCTGATTCTAAAATTTCTGTGGAAATATAAGCAAACTAGAATAACCAAAATAAACTTGAAAAGGAGAGTATTAGAGAACTAATTTTACAATGACTTTGAGACTGACTATAAATCTACAGTAATCAAGATGGAGGTATTAGTAAATGGATAAACATATAAAACAGAATAGAGTCCAGTAATAGACTCATACTGCCAAGATAGTCCAATGGAGAAAAAAGTTTTCAACAAATGATGCTGAAACAACTGAATATCTATACTGAGGAAAAATAAAAGCATGACCTCACATCTTACGCCATACACAGAAATAAGTCTAAAGGTAAAAGCAAATGACCACTTCTAGAAGAAAACATTGAAGAATATTCTCATAACCTTAGAGAAGATGGGAAGTATTAACTATAAAAACACACATTTGATAAATTATATTTTGTCAAAACAAAAAACTCTGCATCAAAAAGATGCCATGAAGAAAATGACCTGGTAAATCACTGACTAGGAGAAAATATGTACCACATATATACAGAATCAAGAATATATTTAATTAAAAAAAAAACACTTCATAAAAGAAAATTATACAAATGGCCAATTATCACATTAAAAAGGGCTCAACATCATTAGTCATCAGAGAAATTTTTAAAAGGCAACAACCCCACATTGGGGTATGACTACAGACGCCGTAGAGTAGTCCAGTGATTCTCATGGGATGTGGCAATTTTGATAGGCAGGCAGCATTTTTAGTTGTTACTGACATCTAGGATCCTGCCACACATCTTACAAAGCACAGAACAGCTGAATAACAAAGAATTATCCCGCCCAAACATCAATGGTGGCAAAATTGCGAAAACTCCAACAGCCAAAATGAAAGAGACCAATAACATCAAATATTGGCAAAGATGAAGAGCAACCAGAACTCTCTGACACATTGTCAGCGCATACGTAAAATGGTTTATCCACTTTGCTGTTTGACAGATACTACATATTATGTGCAGACTGCTTCTCATTGGCCAATTAAAGGCCAATATGGCCTACAAGAACCAGCATGATCCAGTCTACTTTTCCAGCCTCATCTCCCAATTAACTGAGTGAGGCACAAGGATGGTTTAATATTAGGATATTTTTCAATAAAGTCTACTTGATTCTGCTGACAGAAATTTTAAAAATTCTGAGGCAAAAGGTACCTTAAGGTCATTTAGTCCGACATACTTCCTAAAGTAAGAATATTAGTACAATCCTAATGATGAAAAACAGCTACTGTCTCTTACAATGAACATTAACAGTTTTGGCAAAACAACATTGATGTAACTGGTCTAAACTGAAGAGACAACAAATTCTATATAAATAATGGTTCTCTACTCTTTATAAACTGAGTTAACTGGACTTCAGTATAGAATTACAGACACTGCCTTAAGAAGCATCACAATACAGACTGAAAAAATGAATATAAAAGTTCAGAAAAATATATTTACAAACACTACAATTCATTTTAAAAAAAAAGAGTCAGCCGGGCGTGGTGGCTCATTGCCTTTAATCCCACGACTTTGAGAGGCCGAGGCAGGAGGATCACTCGAGGTCAGGTGTTTGAGACCAGCCTGACCAATATGATGAAACCCTGTCCCTACTAAAAATACAAAAATTAGCCAGGCGTGGTGGCATGCACCTTAATCCCAGCTACTTGGGAGGCTGAGACAGGAGAATCGTTTGAACCTGGGAGGCGGAGGTTACAGTGAGCTGAGATCGTGCCATTGCACCCCAGCCTGGGCAACAACAACAACAACGAAAAGTCAACTGATAATTAGTGTATAAATGGTCTAAATCAGCATTACCCAATAGAAATATAATGTAAGTATAAATGCAGGCTACATATGTAATGTTAAAAAAGTAAAATGCAAGAGAAACAAACTTGGATATGTGCAAATACATGCATGCATATTATGCATATAAAACACAAAATAGCCAGTAATCCAAAATATTATCATTTCAACATATAATCCACATAAAAACTGTTCGATTAACTACAAAGAATTATCAGACAGGGACTTTAACTGTGATAAGTTTATTAAAGGATATAGTAGAAACAGTGGACAACATGTATAAAAAGATGAGAAAGAGATGGAAACTTTAAAAAAAGAGCCAGTAGAAATGCTAGATATGAAAACTAGATAAGAGATCAAGAATTCTTTTAAGAAGTTTATCAGCAGATGGACACCGTAGAGGAAAAATAAAACCAGTGAACTTTAATCAACATAATCAACATAAAATTTGTTAAATTATTTTAACTCTTTTAAAATACTGTCTTTAAAATCCAATGTAAATTTTACCCTTACAGTCCATCTCAAGTCAGGCTAGCCACATTTCAAGTGCTCAACAGCCACATGTGGCTAGTGGCTACTTTTGCTTATTATGTAACAACACTTATAAATATTTTACATGGATTATTTCATTTAATCCTCCCTTGGCACATATAAGAAAAAGTAACTTGTCCAAATTCTCAGAGATGGACTCAAGATTCTAACTCAAGCAGCCTGACTCAGATCTCCTGCTCCTAACCAGGCTTTCCCACCTCAAATTAAGTTTTTCTGCAATATTACTGAAACGTTCAATTAAATCAAATTAATACCTGGATTCCTGCCACTGGTATCCTATTTTTTTGGAAACCTAAATTTGTGCTTTCATATAAAAATTAATTTTTTTCCCCTCATGATTTAAAATCTCAAAGAAAAGACTCACCATTAATATGAGTTTTTGATATTTTTCTTTTAGGTCTGACATATTTGCAGATGGGTCTGCCCCTAGGATGCTGTACCAATCCTTTTTGGGCATCTGCTCAGCAGCCATCATCCATGGAACCAGAAGTGGGCCTTCTCAGATTAGCTGAATAGAAATATTAATGACAATTCATTACGGTTTGCCATGTATCTAAGAAAAAAGTAAGTACTACTTTTGTAAGTTCTTTAATATTTAGTCGAGTAAATCATGATTATAATGCAAACCTGAGAAAGCATATATTTTCATTTAAAATGCCCCAAGAATTCCACGTACAAGTGTACCGACAAGTATGGAAAATGTGTTAGGTGTTTCACGATATATGTTTATACCTTAATTAATAAATATACAACAGCATTTAAAAAAAGAATTTTATAATGAACTGGGTGGTGTATGAACCTTTAAGAAGGTATTTCTGCTAATCTTATGAAAAAACTGGCACACAAGTAAGCACTCACTAAACACGCTGGAGGAGCTTAATGAATATTTACAAAATGAACGAATAAAAAAAAAAAGCAAAACAGAACACCAAAGAATTAAAATAAATTTGGGGGCATTCCTTCTGAATGTTTCTCGTTTGCTTTTCCTCCAGATTGCCTAGAGAGCATGATATGCGAAATAACGTCAGCACCAGCAGGTAGAGAACAAGAGTCCCCTGTTATTGGAGAGGCGCTGAGACCTCGCAAAGACAGAGTGAAACACTCTACGCGAGGATGCGCCAGTCTTCCACGCTCCAGAAGAGACCCTACCAGGAGCCCCAGAAATCAGGCAACCTCTTCCCACAGCTATATACACTTAACGAAACAGCCGGGGACTCGGGAATCTTCTCCATTCACAGTCGGCTTTACCCACCCAGCTATTGGCGGGCACCCTCTCCGCGCTTTATAGGACATCAGACCTACCTAACTTCACATATGCGCTGCCGCCCACTCCTTGCCTACTGTCGGCCAGAACTTGGGACCGGCTTCTTCTTCCGCCGGAAGTCACTGCGCCGACGTGTCCGCGTTTCTGGTCGAGCAGTTGTGGCGGTGGCACCGCTGAGAAGCGACGCTCCGCCCACCCCGACGCGGTCGCTAAGGTAACCAGTCACGGCTTCTATGGAGTGGCGTGTACTACCAGTAAGTTCCCGAACTGTGAAGAAAGGCGCCTTTGGCTTCGTTCTAAGTCTCTCTTATCCCGGCCCCGCAACTGTAGTTTCTATCCTCCTCCTCAGCGAGCACCCCCTCGCCATCCCAGGCTTTCCCCGCCTTCTTCAAAGCTTCCTTGGTTTACCGTACCCTGAGCTACTCTCAATCTTTTCTGTTGGTGCTTGAACTCTGGGGTGAGAGAGGGGTGCGGGGGCAAGGATATGAGAAGGATGGGGAGACCTGATGCTACTCTCGTCCCTACAGTTCCTTTACAATGTTCTTATTCGAAAATTAAAAGAACTAAAACCTATGCCAGGTAGGGCTAGATTTGCGGGGGATGGGGTCGGTTTAATTTTTTTTTCTGCAGAAGATATTCAACGTAATTATTAATATTTCTTTTAGACCTTAGCAACCAACTTACAACATGAAAACGTTCCAAAATTCTTTCACATTTGCCATTTCACTTTGCTTTCATTTCAACCCAGTGAGACAAGTAAGGCAGGTGCTGTTATGCCCACTTTATTATAGATGAGGAAAGAAATCAAGGATCAAGGCCAAACAGCCAGTTGGGTAGCAACAGAACAAGGACTCAGCAAGTCTACACATTCCCAGGGCAGCTATGCTCTCTTTCAAGCTTACAGAAAACAGAATGAACTGCTCTTCTTCGAAGCAGTTAGGGGGCATTGCATATGGGCACTGTTGGGGTTTGCTGTTGTTGCTGTTGGTGGTGTTGGTGGTGTTTTTCTCTCCTCTCTTTCTTCTCCCTTTCTGATTCCTGTGTTTCCTTTTATTACTTCTTTGTGCTGCTTGCTTTACATTAACACCTCTTCCCAGCATTGTACCTGACGATGAAAACTACATCTTATTTTTGGCCAGCATGACATAAATTTCACTTGGGAGATGTTTAAATGGTTTTGTTGTTACTGTTTAGATTTTGCTTTCCTTCTTTTTTATCCTTCTACCAATCTGAATTTGAGAAGCAGTCAAGATAAACTTAAGCAGAATAAATAAAATAATCTAATATGATCAATTATTTAATGATGTTATGAACTATAAAGAATAACTGAATGAAACAAGCAAGTTTAAAAATCTAAAGATGAAAGTATAGATTAGGTTCTTCACAGGATTTTGTGAAGTTTAAAGGCAGATACAAAGAGCATCTGGTTTTAGTCCTGGCTCCATCATACTTTCTTGTGTGGCCTTATGGAAATACCTAAAGCAATGGAATTAAGTAGTGTCGTGAATGCTTTCCTAAACAGCACTGTCAGAATGATGCCGACTTGAACATCTCTAGCCCTCAAACTCCCCTCTGTCCACTGTTGGTTCTTCCTTGTATAGGTAGATAATGCTCTTGTACTCCAGGTTTTTTGTTTTTTACAGCAAAAGCATTTTATTTTGATTTACTACTGTATTAGGTTATTGTGTTACCTCATTTATTTATTGGGGTTTGGAAAGTAAGAAATAGTTTTTTTCCCAGCAATCCCAAATATTTTCTCATTTCATCTCTACATACTTTAGTTTGCATCCCTAAAATGTACCAACTTTTTCTTTTATCTCCATAATGTCATTATTGGACTGTCACATAATATCTAGACCTTATTTACATTTTCACGGTTAATTGAAAATGTCTTTTTCTGGTTGGTTTGCTTGACTAGGAATCAGACAAAATGTACACTTTCCATTTAGCTGCTCTGTCTCTTAAATATCTTTTAAATTTTAAATTAAAGGAGTCCCATTTCTTCACTACAAGCTTGTTTTTTTCTTTTCTTGCCATTGGCTTACTGACTGAGAACAGTTACACTCTGTCTGCTTGTACCAAAATAAACTTCTTAAAACAATTTTTACATAAATTTCTGATCATTAAGCTTCCTTCATTTTTGATTTTCTAGAACAGTACTTTCCAATAGAAATAGAATGTATGCCATAAGTGCAGGCTACCTATGTAATTTTAAATTTTTTAGTATCACATTAGGCACATAAGAAACAGGTGAAATTAATTTTAACAATATATTTTATTTAATGCAGTATACCCAGAATATTATTTCAACATTAAGTAACCTAAGAATTATTAAGGCGATACTTTACGTTCTTTTCTCCTACGAAGTCTTCAAAAGCTGGTATGTATTGTGCCTGAACACACCTCAATTTGAACTAGCCACGTTTCAAATGCTCAGTAGCCACATGTGACTAGTGGCTACTGTATCAAGCAGGGCAGATCTAGAGAATAAAGTCCTAACTCCTTAACCTGGCATTCAAGTTACCTCTTCAATATGATCCTTCCTTTTCCAGCCTCCCCTATTATCGCCATACATTAAACATTTAAACAATTGGATCTTTTCATGGTACTGAAACCAACCCAATAGTCCCATAGACAGGGTTTTGTTTGTTTAGTTTTGTTTATTGGGTTTTTTAAATTAATAAACATAGAAATGGACACTTCTTGTCTGAAAACTTGAAACTTGCGTTTATTTTATCTTTTTGTTTGCTTGTTTGAGACAGGGTCTTGCCCTGGTGTCCAGTCTGGAGTGCAGTGGCACGATCTCAGCTTACTGCAGGCTCTACCTCCCAGGCTCAAGCCATCTGCCCACCTCAGCTTCCCAAGTAGTTGGGACCACAGTTGCATGCCACTATGCCTGGCTAATGTTTGTATTTTTTTTGTGGCGATGGAGTTTCACCATGTTGGCCAGGCTGGTCTGGAACTCCTGAGCTCAAGCAATCTGCCTGCCTCAGCCTCCCAAAGTGCTGAGATTACAGGCATGCGCCACTGCGCCCAGCCACATTTGGTTGATCTTTATTTGAGTTCCGTCCTCAAGAAAGGATGCCCAGACCTCTTAACAAGTATCAAAGAGCTGAAACTCACCAGATTACTGCATCTAGACAATGAGATGCCAGACCCCTCATTCTTCATTATTGCTTCCTTACCCCTCCTTAGTTCCTGTTTTCTCATACGTAGTTAATATTTCTTCCCTGTTATATAAACCCCTAATTTTAGTCAGTGAGGGAGACAAATTTGACACTGATGTCCCATTTCCTTGGCTGCAGCATCTGATTAAAGCCTTCTTCTTTGACAATAATCATTGTCTCAGTGATTGGCTTTTTGGGTGGCAAGCAGCAGATGGAACTCCTGGTGTTTTGGTAACAGTATTTCATCAATAATTGTGTTCAAATGCTTCTCCTTACTTATAACACCCTAATTCTTTTCTTCCTCCTATCAGAATAATCCCTCCTTTAAGGCCTGTCTCTTCCATCAAGCATTTTATGATGGCCTAGTCCTTAGAAATTACTGCCACCTCTTATCTTTCATAGCAAGTCCTTTGTATATCACAGTATATTGTTTTCCTTAGAATATATTCTGATTCCCCAGTTGGGTTGCAAGCTTTCTGAGAGCAAGAACACCTCTCTTCAGAGAAACTAAGAACCAGCTATCTTGCCTCATTCTCTGGAGTTCTAATGATACATAGCTCTAATGGTTTTGTTTCTCAGTATCTTATTTTCAGAAGGCAATTTATCCATTTTATGTGAAACTTACATAGCAGAAATATAAACTACGTTAGTATCATGGTTAAGAGCATGAACTCTAGGGTCAGAACATATGTGTTTAGTCCAGGCTTTTCCTGTTACTGGCTATGTGAACTTAATTCTTCTCTGTGCTTTGCTTTCTTCCTCTGTAATATGGGAGTAATAATAGTATTTTCCTCATGGATTTGTTGTGAGAATTAAATGAGATAGTTGTGCCTGAAAGTAGTAAGTACTCAGTAAAGGTTAGCTATTATCATTATTATTAATTAATAATAGTTGTTGCTCAGTTTTTATATATTAGAATATTAGACATTCATAACAGTATTTTAGGAATTTCTAAAGGAGCAAATGAAAGCAAGAAACAATTGAATTGGAAAAATAAAATCAAACTCAAATATTTGTTGAACTATACATTTGGTTGGACTTCAGAATAAATTAAAAGGATAGGCAAAACTTTAGTTTGTGTCATCAGCATCTAACATAACCAAGGTAGGCATATATTAAATATTTGATTCCAAGATGATTGATTAAGTGCTATGGATGTAGATAGATATATCAGGAGTTTAAGATCCTTTGTCATGATGGTAGCAAAAAATGACATTGTTATTAAATCTATCACTTTAGTACATGCCTGCCATAAACTAAAGTCCACCAGACATTCACAAATTCTTAATTTGATGTCATACTAGTCAATTGTGCTTCTCATTGATGGATAATAATGGAAATCTATATTATGTATATATATATTTAGTGTATTTCTGCTAATTATTTCCTATTCTAGGATTATATTTACTTGGCTGTTTTGGTAGTTCCATCACCAACTATTCCTTCATTTCCTTGATTTTTAATTCTGAATTTTAGGATTTTTATACCAATGAACTAAGCTGTATTTAAGTACCATGGGACATTATGCTTATGTTCCGAAATTGAATGATTGCCTCTAGAGCAACTTGTAATTTACTGCGAAGATAGAAAAACCACCAAAAATTAGCTAGTTATTTGATTTTTAAAAGACAATGATATATATACAGCCTTCATTCATGTATTGACTCAATCAACAAATATTTGTTGAGTGTCTCTTATGTAGCCCTCACTCCGTTAGTTACAGGAGACAGAAAACAAAGTTGACTGTAGTCCTCTCAAAGCTTAGTTTATCTTGGTAAACAGACATTTAAACCGGAACCGAAATAACTGTAGGAAGTACTAGGCCAGATGAAATACCAAGTGCTGTGATATTAATTAATAACTTTAATTAATAGATTACTTGAATGATTGAAATCCTTGAATCGAGATGAAGCTAATCCAGGAAGATGTATGAAGTGTTAAGTTTTAAATAGTGCTTTGAAGGAAGGGAAAGGTGAATGACTAGAATGAAAAAACTTCCTCTCTTTTTTTTTTTTTGGTAGATTAGCATAAAGCTTTAGATAGTACTGAGAATCAGTTCTGATGAACAATCCTAGCTCATCTTTTAGAAATGGTTTTCATTTTTCCCTTTGTTGGTTGTCTTAACTCAGTCTATTCTCTCCTTTGCCATTCTGACAATAGTCATCATCAATGAACTTTCGTTGAGTTTGTGCAAGGCAGTACACTAAGCAAGAGAGAAACAAAGAGGAAGAGGTAAATATTTTTTGTGGGCACCACACTTGTTGCTGTGTTTTTCTTGTTTTTTAGCATTATGTGTCGGTTCTTTCTAACTTTTTTCAGACCTCTTATAGGTCTTTATCTTATCTGGGATTTTTCTTCCTCTTTTCCTATCTTCACATCTGATGTTTTAATCATTCCATGATCCTATTAAAAATATTGTCTGTAATCCATCTTCTGTTTATCTTTAATAGTCATACAAATACCAACTCGTTTTTTCCCCCATTCACTTCTTTGCCCTTTTCTCTTTTTTCTTATCACCACTCTGGTTTTTCTGGGCACTTTCCAACTACCCTGAAATGTGTGGTGATGTCTTCCAGTCGTGTGGGGATATGCATTTATATATAGAAGCTCCTTGATGTGTGATGGGGTTATGTTTGATAAGCCCATTTTAAGTTGAAAATATTATTAGTGCCTTAATACACCTAACCTACTGAACATCATAGCTTAACCTAGCCTACTTTAATTGTGCTCAGAACATTTAACTTTAGCCTACAGTTGGGCAAAATCATCTAGCACACAGTACACCGTAGAGTATTGGTTGTTTACCCTGAGAGACTGCATGGTTCACTGGCAGCTGCTGCTCCCTGCCACTGCCCAGCATCATGAGAGATTATTTTACTACATATCACTATCCTGGGAAGAGATCAAAATTCAAAGTACGGTTTCTGCTGAATATGTATTCAGTAGAATACACACCATATAAAGTCAAAAAATTGTTAGTCAAACCATCCTAAGTCAGGGACTGTCTGTACTGTTTTTAAAAGTGTGCTACTTTCTCTATTTTAGTTTTTTAATCCTGAATTTTTTTTGAAAAGTTTATTTTTGTAATGTAATTGACTCACGCAAGAAAGGTTAATCTGAACGATCAAGGGGTGTTAATTTGTGGGTTAAAATGTGTTAAACAGTTGATTTGAAGTCTGTTTAAGTCAATTAGAGAGTATAATGAAGATGTTTCCAGGGTGTTATGGAACCTTTTGAAGTTAGTGTGGAATTCACTAGTGTATATTAACTATGGCACCTGGCTAAACATGTTATAGCATTCAGGTTTTTTAATTTGTGTGAATTCTAATAGATATGAATAGGTCAATATATATAGAAGTTTGACTTTATTAATGAGCCTCATCTTTTGTTATAGGAAATTAAATTCATGACTTAATTCATCATAAGCAATGGAAAACATAATTAGTATCATTGTTATCTTTGTTACTCGCATATTTTTCTGAAATGTAAGGCAATGACTCTTGTTTTAAAATAAGATTAGTGTCATTATTATAGGTTTTTAAATGCTAAGTATCTCATATGGAAGAGTAGAATTCATAAAGACATATAAAATGTTGTGTGCTCACTTAAAGAAATGATTTGTTTCCTCACCTAAAATTACATGAAGTAAAATTATGAGACATTTTAGTGTTGGTTAATGTTTTCAAAGATTTCAAAATAGTTAATATTATTATACACAGTTTAATATTATTGTGCTCAAATTCAGTCATTGAATATAATTTTTGTGTGATGATAGCATTATTTAAGATGATTAAGCATTACAACTTCAACAATTTAAATCCACAAGAGATATGAGAGTAAAAATTAAATTTTAAAATGCATTCTTCACTTAACATCAGGGTTAATATAGTCTGTTTTTTATTACTTATGTCAGTTTACTAGTAATAAACACATTTAGCATTTCAGCTTCTTGCAACCTTTTAGTTTAATTATTTAGCGACTGAGAAAAACAAGTCTTATATGCTAAAGGGATTTCTGCAATGATGGATTAAATGCCAAAATAATGAAACCACACATCTTAAAAAATATACTGAAGAATAGATATTTTCTGATGAATTTCCACAAAATATCATATTTTTAAAATATTTTCAGCAATTCATAGTATTACTTTTTAATCTACTGTAGAAGCACCATGAGTCTAGTCTTTTGTAGCTCATTAGCAATTTCTTTAATGAGTTTTTGGTGTGATAGATAGTTAAAGTAACAGACAAATGACAGATTGTTTGCCTTTAATGATTTCCCTGTTTCAAGCCCATTACAAAGCAATTAGAAATCTGACAGCATTTTCACTCTGCATTACTGATTGTCTAAAGTGATGAGGAATGAGAGGTGGTGAATATTAATTGTATATTTTCATATGATTATCATAAATTATTACCTTGTCTGATGTGCTGCAGGTGAAGCAGGAGCATTAGAGAAAGGTAGTCAGATATATTAATTTGAAAGACTATATATTTTTAAAAAATCTTTGTAGTATAAACCCTGCTTTGCAATGTTAGCCTCTATGAATATTCCTCTATCATTATTAAATTAACTGTTTTTAGTGTCTACCTATATTTGGGGCAACTGAAGTTTTCTTATTTGAGTACAAGAAAAGGAAAGGTTATTCCATTGTACAATGTACCTATATCTGTTTATATTTAGAATCTTAAAAAATCTGTGAATTTTGTTGATTTATATATTACATATATATACATAATATTCAGCAATTTCAGTATAGAGAAAGATACTCTTAGAAATAGATCATAGTTTAGCATTAGGCTAAAGTCAGGTAATCCTGCAAAAGAAGGGGTAGGAAAGAGTAGCCAAATGTAGAATGAGATATTTCTAGGCCCTCTGTAACAGTTCTTTTAATCTTAGCCCACGATATATCCAGTTTTTCTAGTTTCTTACCTAAGGTGGATGGGGCTAAGACTGTCATCAGGATGGAAGTGGTGTTGTTACTTAGTTCCTGCCTTGGATTTGGAGCAACTGCTGGTCCAGGAACTAGATAAAGTAAGAATTAGCAAACCTAGAGCATTTTAAATGATTAGAGGCTGGGTGCAGTGGCTCACGCCTGTAATCCCAGCACCTTGGGAGGCTGAGGTGGGTGGATCACTCGAGGTCAGGAGTTCGAGACCAGCCTGGCCAACATGGTGAAACCACATCTCTACTAAAAATACAAAAATTAGCCTGGTGTGGTGGTGCATGCCTGTCATCCCAGCTCCTCAGAGGCTGAGGCAGGAGAATGACTTGAACCTGGGAGGTAGAGGTTCCAGTGAGCTAAGATCACACCACTGCACTCCAGCCTGGGCAACAGAGCAAGACTCTTGTCTTAAAAAAAGAAAAAAGTGCTTGCTTTGGCAGCACATATAGTAAAATTGGAACAATACAGAGCAGATTAACATGGCCCCTGTGCAAGGATGACACACAAATTCGTGAAGTGTTCCATATTTTTTATAGATTCAATCCCATCCCCATTAAGCTACCAATGACTTTCTTCACAGAATTGGAAAAAAAACTACTTTAAACTTCATATGGAACCAAAAAAGAGCTCACATTGCCAAGACAATCCTAAGCCAAAAGAACAAAGCTGGAGGCATCACACTACCTGACTTCAAACTATACTACAAGGCTACAGTAACCAAAACAGCATGGTACTGGTACCAAAACAGAGATATAGACCAGTGGAACAGAACAGAGCCCTCAGAAATAATACCACACATCTGCAACCATCTGATCTTTGACAAACCTGACAAAAACAAGAAATGGGGAAACAATTCCCTATTTAATAAATGGTGCTGGGAAAACTGGCTGGCCATATGTAGAAAACTGAAATCGGATCACTTCCTTATACCTTATAGAAAAATTAATTCAAGATGGATTAGAGACTTAACTGTTAGACCTAAAACCATAAAAACCCTAGAAGAAAACCTAGGTAATACCATTCAGGACATAGGCATGGGCAAGGACTTCATGTCTAAAACGCCAAAAGCAATGGCAACAAAAGCCAAAATTGACAAATGGGATCTAATTAAACTAAAGAGCTTCTGTACAGCAAAAGAAACTACCATCAGAGTGAACAGGCAACCTACAGAATGGGAGAAAATTTTTGTAATCTACTCATCTGACAAAGGGCTAATATCCAGAACCTACAAAGAACTCAAATAGATGTTCAAGAAAAAACAACCCCATTAAAAAGTGGGCGAAGGATATGAACAGACACTTCTTAAAAGAAGACATTCATACAGCCAACAGACACATGAAAAAATGCTCATCATCACTCGCCATCAGAGAAATGCAAATCAAAACCACAATGAGATACCATCTCACACCAGTTAGAATGGCAATCATTAAAAAGTCAGGAAACAACAGGTGCTGGAGAGGATGTGGAGAAATAGGAAACACTTTTACACTGTTAGTGGGACTGTAAACTAGTTCAACCATTGTGGAAGACAGTGTGGTGATTCCTCAAGGATCTAGAACTAGAAATACCATTTCACCCAGCCATCCTATTACTGGGTATATACCCAAAGGATTATAAATCATGCTGCTATAAAGACACATGTACACATATGTTTATTGTGGCACTATTCACAATAGCAAAGACTTGGAACCAACCCAAATGTCCATCAGTGACAGATTGGATTAAGAAAATGTGGCACATATACACCACGGAATACTATGCAGCCATAAAAAAGGATGAGTTCGTGTCCTTTGTAGGGACATGCATGCAGCTGGAAACCATCATTCTCAACAAACTATCGCAAGAACAGAAAACCAAACACCACATGTTCTCACTCATAGGTGGGAACTGAGCAATGAGAACACTTGGACACAGGAAGGGGAACGTCACACAGGGGGGCCTGTTGTGGGGTGGGGGGAGGGGAGAGGGATAGCATTAGGAGATATACCTAATGTAAATGATGAGTTAATGGGTGCTGTACACCAACATGACACATGTATACATATGTAACAAACCTGCACATTGTGCACATGTACCCTAGAACTTAAAGTATAATAATAAAAAAGATTAGAAACATATTTGGTTCGATTTTACTAACATATATTAATTTATATTTTACTGTCTCTCTAAAGATAGGTATTAGTTGGTAATCGATATGTAATGAGTTGAGTATTTCTTTGTGCTAATGAGGCTGTGTCTTCATTCAGTCCTTCCTTTTGGACCTTTTTGCTCTGGTTTTATCTGTGGAATTCCATCCCTTGCAGAGGCATGCCATCTTGGATCCATCTTTATGGATCTTTATTTATGAAGAAGGTAATATGATTATAAATCAATAAAATGGATTTTTGTACATGCTACTTTGAAACCATTCTGTTTATTTTATATTCAATTGTATATGTTTGCATTTTATATATACTTAGAGTCTCTGGAATACTTTCTACCATGTCTAGACATTTTTTCTTGGGCAATTCAGGAGGCAGACCTAAATATAAAAACAGGAACTAACATTTATGATTAACAAGCACTTTTACATATTGCATATGTTTTTATTTGATCCTTTTAACAGTCCTGTGAGGTAGGTAAGGAAGATACCATTATCATACACATAAAGCCATGAGAATGGGAAGAGACAAAGGCAAAAATTCAAACTCAAGTCAGTTGAGTCCAGTTCTGTTGCATTTTCTGCCATACCACCTTAGCTCTTATATGTAAAACTCTTCTGTTAAATGACTAAAATTTTAGAACAGAGAACTTTAGAGTTTGTCCCTTTTTTTCAGTATTTCACACCCCCGTTTTTTAGACAGGTAGGGAAAATGTACAGAAAAGAGTTTAGGATTTACCACAGGTTTGGCCTCATCCTAGGACCAGAACTTCAGAACTTCATGATCCAGTCCCAGTGGTCTTTGCATTACAGTGCACTACTTTCATGTTTCCTGAAGCTACAGGGACATTTTCTTTAGCTACGTTTTCTTCAGTTATTAACTTAAATAAATTGTTTGTTAGAGTCTTGGCTTGGTAAATATAAATAATTCCCCCTTGTTCTTTTGTGTGTGTGTGTGTTATAAAATAAAGTCAGTTTTATCTGGCATAGCTTTTTTTATACTGTAGCAATCTCCTCTAAACATTCTGGAATGTCCTAAGGTAAGAGGGGAAGAAAAGAGTGTGACTCACGTGTGTTGACAGAGCTGAGAGAAGAGCAATCGGGAATAGTTACTTATTTCCTTTTGGGTGTACTGGTGCAAATAACGCCTTGGGGCACTCTTCCCTTTCTAGCCTGGGAGCATCCCTGATTGAATGTTTCCCTGGTATGGAGGCTTAGAAAGAAAGTTAAGATCATCAGCCAGGTGCAGTGGCTCACACCAGTAATCCCAGCACCTTGGAAGGTCGAGGCAGGCAGATCACTTGAGGTCAGGAGCTCGAGACCAGCCTGGCCAACATGGTGAAACCCCGTCTCTACTAAAAATACAAAAAATTAGCCAGGTGTGGTGGTGGGCGCCTGTAATCCCTGCTACTCAGGAGGCTGAGGCAGGAGAATCCCTTGAACCTGAGTGGCAGAGGTTGCAGTGAGCAGAGATTGTGCCACTGCACTCCAGCCTGGGCAACAGAGCGAGACTCTGACTTTAAGAAAAGGAAAAGGAAAAAGAATGTTAGATCAGACAATAATTCAGTAACCAAACATTTTCTTTCTGAGATATCTAAATTATTATTTTAAATGCTTAAATGGTGACAGAGATTGGGAAAATAGGTATGTCAATTACATAATGAGGAACAACAATTCTCCTGGTTCGTAGGCAGCTTAGTTCAACATACTGTTGGCTCTTGCCTGATTCTGTAATACAAGCCAAATGTTTGACTTCCTTTCCCCAGTGAGGCCTCTTTCCAGCGTAGTTGTGTTCCCAGCCCTCTCATGTAGTTAGCCAGCTGGTCTCATGATACAGAGATTTCTCTTCATGAAAAGGGGGTTCATCCCTTGACTCCACACAATTGATTTTTACATTATTTCTCCTCTAACCAAATGAGAGGTATTCTTCACACTCTTCAAGTTTCAAGTGTTTGTGCCAGCACTTGTATTTTAAGCACCACTCCAATATTGATTACTCTCTCTAGCCATAGAAAATCCTTTCAATTCATTCACAAAGGGCTCCCTTGTTTCCTCTCAAAATTTGTATCTAATTTGAGTTTATATTTACAGTGGTGTCACACTGTTGGGCCAGTGCAACTGTTGTCCCAGTGCAACACCACTTAGTTGAATTAACAAGTCATTTAAGAGCTCTATAGGGAAAAAAAGGTCAAAAGTTGAGAGAAAAAAAAAAATAAGGCAATACCTTTTTTAAAATTTCACAGCTCTCAGAGACCTGATGTGATTGAGTCAAAATGTAAAGTAAGCCAAGATTCCTATCAGTCATCAGTAAAAAGACTGACTTTATTCTGAAACAGATCCTTAAAAGAGAGATGCATCAGTAGCCATTGTTCTAGCATTGAAGTCAATTTTTAAATTCCTTTCTTCCTAAATCATTTTACCCTATCCTGCTGAATTGGAGAAGGGAATAAAAAGGCTTACACATTAAAATAGAGTACATTGTTCACTTCTTGCGTGATAATATGACCTGTCATTCTATCATAGAAAGCTACTAAGTTCATCTGGCATATTTGGCTCTTCTGATACTGTATTCATGCCCCCAGTTAAACTAAGCTGTATAATTACCAAAATAATTTCTCCCTTGCTTTAAAAATATATATCGCTTTTCCAGTGTCCAATGATATCTTTCCATCATTTTGAGATGGTGAAAGCAGAGAGATTTAGTTAAAAAGAGTTGGTAGGAAAGAGAAGAGGAATAAAAAGATATTCTTCTTTCCTTTTGCAGTACTCACATCCACATCTATTCTGTGTTGACAGTCATAAATATTTGACTCATAATTTTTTGTTTTTTGTTTTGAGACCAAGTCTCACTCTGTCGCCAGGCTGGAGTGCAGTGGCACGATCTTCGCTCACTGCAACCTCCGCCTCCCAGGTTCAGGAGATTCTCCTGTCTCAGCCTCCTGAGTAGTTGGGACTACAGGCACCTGTCACCACACCGGGCTCATTTTTGTATTTTTAGTAGAGACAGGGTTTCACCATTTTGGCCAGGATGGTCTCTATCTCTTGACCTCATGATCCTCCTGCCTTGGCCTCCCAAAGTGCTGGAATTACAGGTGTGAGCCACCGTGCCTGGCCTTTGACTCATATTTTAACTCACTTTTGGACTTCTTAAAGTTTGAACTAACTATCCCTTCAAAAAAAAAAAAAAACTTACGGTGTACTTAGAGACTGATTATCTATTTCCATAACCTGCAGTCATAGACTTTTCTATTTACACTAGGCTCTGTAAGTTGAAGAATTTTCTTGTTATTATCCAGTAATCAAAGGTGGTTGGATTACCTAGTATGGTGCCTCAACATGTCAGGCAGTTCACTGTGCTTATTCTGTTATGCTTCGAAGTTTAGCATTGCTAAGTGGGTGTTGGCATTTATAATGAAAGAATTTCAAGTAAATATCGAACATCAGACTTGAAGCTATAAATTATCCTTAAGAATAAGACATTTAAGAAAATATTATCTAAATCTGTAACCAACAGTTGGTTTTGGGAAAATCATCAGGTTCTAGATGTTTCTACACTCTGAATAACACTGAAGATAGTAGGCCACATATTTAGGCATTGTCACCAATGTTGTAGGTTATAAATGCTTTGTGTTTACTGTCTCCATGTGGTTTATTATCAAATGGAAACCATCTGTTGAAACCATTTTATACTAAAATTAACAGATAATTTATCAAGTAAAATGGATATTTCACTTTTTGAATACTTAGAGCATTAGATTCCAAAGAAGTGTCCTATTTGTGGCAGGCTGCTTCAGGCTATGCTCCCAGATAGCTCAGGTGTAGAAAAAGGTGATGCTTTGTACCAATTTGGATGAAGAATTTTGCAAAGTATTAGGTTCTCATTTATGTTGCTTCCAACTAAATCAAAAAGACCTTGCCGATATTATGAAAATTGTGAAGAGGTGGCCATCACCTTGGTTGGCAAGTCAAATTTACTGAAGTTGGAAAATTCAAAATGGAAATTATGTATATTGTTGAAGAAACAATACATTAAGCATATATGTTTGTAAGTGCATATGAATGTCTGTATGTTGTGTGTGTGTTTGTGTACACTTGTATATGTGTTATAGTGTATAGAAAAAGAGGCGGAAAACAGAGACCTTAAGTTTATGTGTCAGGGAACACAATGTGAATAAAATAGTGATTCTAATTGCATCTCCAACCTGGCAAAATGAAAACTATAATCTAAGTTAAACCTGATCTAATCTAAATGCCTAATGGCAATAAGGATGAGATTATTTCTTCCTCTCTCCTAGAGGGCTACATAATCTTTTGCCTTTCATTTTAGGGGTCATCTCAGATTCTGAGTATTTGTTTTAGAATACTAAAGGTAGCAGGATGTAATTATATGAATTTAAGTGGATGTGATATTTCTCCAAGGACTTATTGAGCTAGTCATGTTATTATTAAGTGGACTCTCAAGTTAACTCAAAAGCTGTTATCTTTGTTTTGAGATTGAGCTGTACATTGTAGATAGGAAATTAAGTCATACTTCCTTAATATATGGAATGCCTTGACTAGTCGAATTATGAAGTTGTTGTGTTGAATGTTTAATACAATAGTCAAAAGCTCTTACATTGCTAAGTATCAAACTATGAGCTCACTGAGGGCAGTGCCTTTTTCTATCATGTTTTTATTATGTTCATGTTGAATTATGTTTGAGCTTGTTTAGAAAAAACATAATGCTAATTATTCCTGTATATCATTATTTAAGTAAATAAGTGATTTATCTTCAATAAAAGTAAATAGGATCGTGTATATACATGATAAGGATGTTTGTCATTGCTTTTCCTCTGGTAGACTAGTCAATCCTTAGCCATGACAGCACATGGTTTCTTTATGGAGTGAGCACAAGGTAAGCCCTAGAGCACTGTTTTGTTACCTTACATTTGTCACTCTGCCTAGATGGTGATCTTTACAAGGTTTTATATTTCACCCCAGGAGAATATTATCTAATAATTATTGTTAAAGCAAATTGGAGGTCCAAATTTTTGTGATCAGGTTTGAAGGATATGTTTCTCAATAACACTTGAGCCATCTTTTCTGTTCTGTTTTGCTTGGCTTACAGTACCTTTCAATAGATTTCAAACTTCACATAATGGCTTGTGGAATTGCTTCCCTCTGCAGCCCTTTAAACTATCAGTGTAAAATTCAGAAGACTTTATAAGTACCTCCTCATTTGGATACCTGTAAATAGGAAGATTGTATTTATATTAGGGGAGTGGAAAAAGAAAAGATCCTTTACTCAAGTAGTAGTTCCTGGATTAGCATTAAACAACTTCTGGTTCAAGCCGGGCGCGGTGGCTCACGCCTGTAATCCCAGCACTTTGGGAAGCCGAGACGGGCGGATCACGAAGTCAGGAGATCGAGACCATTCTGGCTAACACGGTGAAACCCCGTCTCTACTAAAAATACAAAAAATTAGCCGGGCACCGTGGCGGGCGCCTGTAGTCCCAGCTACACAGGAGGCTGAGGCAGGGGAATGGCGTGAACCCAGGGGGCGGAGCTTGCAGTGAGTGGAGATCCGGCCACTGCACTCCAGCCTGGGCGACAGAGCGAGACTCCCTCTCAAACAAACAAACAAACAAACAAACAAAAAAACAACAAATTCTGGTTCTTTGGGATCAACAGGTCATGTGCTGCATTTATGCATGTGAATAATAAACTTATGCAAAATAAAAGGAAATTTCATGCTTGGGAGGAAAAGAAGTTTGTGTGCTTTTACCCTTACCTAAAGAACACTGTCCATTAAAGTAAGATAGAGTGAAAGAAGTTTTTTTCCCGCCTTCATTTTGGAAAATTTATGTTAAAAGACCTTAAGATTTCCCACATAATATTTAAAAACTTTTTTGAGCCTGCTCCATTGCTATGTGATAATCTTCTATTTCTAAAGAATTACATGTATCTCCTGCTAAAAGGGGAGGTAAAGCAAGGGTTGAATAATCTTTTACCTATAACATATGCATATTTATGAAAAAAGTGGATATGTTTGAAAAATTGCATGTATTTTTATGCTTCTATTGATTTGTTACTATGGCAACCACTGCAGTGCCTAGTATTTATGTTGTCTAAAATTCAGAACACCTTTTCAAAGAAATAAATATGCCAGAACCATGCATTGTATTTACTTTAGTATTTAGAAAAATATTTATTCTAATGCATATTTTTGAAGAAAAATAGCAATAAATAATGTAAACTTCAGCCTGGCTTAAATTAGTACCTTTTCCTGTAGTGTTTTTAAAAATCAAAATAATTACATTTATTCTTCTTTCTTTTCCTTGTTATAAAAAATCAATAGTGAATAGAAATAATGAATTTTTAAAATTCATGAGTCAATCTTGAAATGTAGTTTTTTGATGTCTCCTGTTTTTATGACTTAATATTTTGATTCATAATAAATTTCTGAAAATATAAAACATGAACAATTCAACCAAATATTTAATATTAGCTACATAAATTTAAAAATGTAAATATTTGCATTTTGATTAAAGGTGATTTTTAACATCTAGGAACAAAGGATTTCTATTTTGTATTTGAAATGAAAGGTATGGTTGCTATTACTTAGTTAAATTATTTAAATCATTTTCTGACATGTGTTATACATAAATATAATTTTTTGAGTGTTAAACAACAGAATGGAAATTATGAAGCATAAAATCAGACATGTTTCATGTCACGTATTACCTGTTAAGAAAAACTGCAATGCAGCATTTAAGTACAACAGAACAATGAGCATATTGTTTCTGATACTTGTAAACAGGATGGATCTACAGTTTCACAGTTTATGTTGACAGTATCTTTGTGGGAAATGTAATTATCAAATGAATTATAACGTCTTAGTATCAAGATTATTAATAGTAATTTTAATTACCTTTTTCAAGATAATTGGATATGTTCTCATAAGTACATGGGAAAGGGGACACTGGGCTAATTAGATATTTTGAACTTAGTTATCTTTAAAATATCTAGGAGCTTAACATACATATTCTATATTTTAGGAATTTCTTCTTTTAATTAAATGTTTTCCTAAGTAGAACTAAGCTAATTTACAATTTATAAAATCTCACTGTTGATCCCTTGATATTCCTCCTTGAGTATTGATATAATTTTAAAAGATTGAATAATTAAAATTTTAAAAATTAAATGTTCACTACTAGTTATAACATTTTTCTAAAACTGGCAAAATTAAGAAAATAATATTTTGCTCCACTAATGGGTACTGTTAGATGGGCTTTCATATAATACTTCTGATAATTTTAGAAATTGATTCATTTCCAAAAAGCAATTCATTTTGGAGATACATAACAGCCTTAAAAATGTGCATTTATTTTGATCTATGGATTTAGCTTCTAGACTTAAAGAACTATTCAGTGGTGTGGTCAAAGGTATATATATACAAGAATTACAGCTTTAATCACAGTAAGAAGTACTTGGAGCCACTAACTAGGATATTAAACAGGTAATAAAAAATCATGTTCTCAACAAATATTTAGTAATTTAGGAATACTGTCATTCATTGAACCCAGCTGTATATATTTTATTTTGTTTTTTGGGACACTGGGCCTTGCTATGTTGTCCAGTATGGACTTAAACTCCTGGACTCCAGCAATCCTCCTGCCTCAGCCTCCCAAGTAGCTGGGGCTACACGTGTGAGCCACCACAAACAGCCTTGCATATGAACTGTATATTTAATATGGCCACACCTTTGTTTAAAAAAAAACTGTAAAATCATAGATTAAAGATTAAAAACAAAAAAATTATAATGATTGCTAATTCCAAGAGTAGATTTTTAAATACACTTTTTAAATCTTAATATGAGCATTTCTATAATAACTTCAATTATAATCATTTAAATTGTCTTTAATAAGACAAGTTAATTAAAATTGTGTTTACATTCATTATAATGAAAATTCAACCAGTTGGAGGAACAATATTATCTTGTCAACATTGAATTCATTGTCTTGTTTTCAAATCTGGAAGTAGTTGGTACTCAATAATTTGTTGATTGAATGGATAGATGATGGGGTCAGGAATTAGCAAAGTGGTTTTAGGGAAAACACATTTGGAGGGCCACAAAGGTACCTTGTTTATGTTTACATAAAATTGATTTGTTCATCATAACAATAGATGACAGGATAATAAAGTGATAAGAATGTGCAAGAACTGCTTTACTAAACATAGTCTGGTAGCATAGAATAAGGCAAAAGCTAAATAGCTAGATTTACCCTAAGACATTTAGTTTGTCTAGTTGTACAATTATAGCTATTAAAATAAACAAGAAAAAACATTTATCACTGAAATTCCAACAGGAAACATAACCTATTTGAGAGTCTGGAACTCTAGTTCTTAACCTCCCCACTTAAAAAAAATTAAACTATTGTTTTTATAAAATGAGTTTTGATAATGCAAGTTTACTCAGGGATATGACTATTACATCGTAGAAGAGTAGACTATTCCATAGTAAACTATATTTTAGTTGTTGTAAAATTAATTTTAAAAAGAATAATTTGGCAATGCAGGTGTATACGTGTGATTTACATGTTTATACAACACCAGAAAGGTAGATTTAATGAAGAAATCAAATGTCTTTCTTAATTGAATTGAATGGTTAGCCTTCTGGACCAGCTCTATTGGAGATGGGGCTTTGCAAATGAGATCTCCATGTCTCCTAGTAAGGTTGAATGTGGCAGCAACTTATATCTCCTGAACCAACAGTCATTATCTACCTTGCCAATATTTTAACACACACACCTGAAGTTCCTATCACAGTGTATAATGGCTTCCACTGTGGTATGGGGATGCCGTTTCAGCATTGGTGGAGGTAACTGGGAATTAAATAGGTGAGGGCATGTTGAGTGGCAGAAAATAAGATATTTGCTGCTGGAATGCAGTTTTCAAGGGACAGATACAACCTCTCAGTGGAATATGACCTAAAACTCTACCTAAGTGTTTCCAATGTACATTAGGACTGGCCTTTGAGAGGTAACATATGACTGTTTACTAGCTGTGTTGGCAGCTAGAGAAAGAGACCTGAAATCTTTGAAGATGATGGTGATTCCATATTTCTTTTCTTCACTTGTGTCTTTCTTCCACATGCCTGCTTTTCTCTGCTGTGTCATCTCCATCCCACTAGAAAATGTGAGTTAGAATATTCAATTCTGCTATAGAAGAAAACAAATGAGATGATGAAATGTGTAAGAAGTTTGACGATAGATAGGAAGTCAGCTAGTATGTTATGAGATACAGGTGAAACTTCTAGCATGTATTAATATAGATATGAGTAAGCATGTAGTTTGAGAAAGAAAAGCAGAATTTAGAAGATGTACTAAATATACATAGTAAACAAGTTACTAACCTATAAAACTTGCCAAGACAAAATAAATGGGTCATGAAGGACTAGACAAGTTTGTATTTATTTGATAGAAAGGTAGAAAGACCAATTTATGATCTTGTCACTTCTGGGCTGACAGCTGTGCCATGCCACCTACTTATGACATCCAGTAAGGTCCTATATTGGCCCATGGTACTATGCCTAGGAAATGCAAATAAAACCCATAATTCTTCACTGTTAATTGGCAAGCTACCTCTTTATTCAGGTATAACTTTCCCTTTGTTTCTCTCATTATCAAGTATGTGCCTTTGACCCCTGGCACCTTCTATCTGGGTCACCTGACTCAAATCTGAATTATTATGGGGAAGGCTGATGTGGCACAGAGAAAACAGAGGATGTGACTAACATGGAACCCGGGATACCTATAGGGTGGTCCTGCCACTCACATCCTATCATAAGAGTGTCAGCCTATATCATTGCTTTCCCATTGCTTTTTGTTTTACATTTATTTAGTAAATTGTATGAAATGAACATGTTAATTTGGTCTGTGAGCCCTCAGATTTAGCCTGCCTGGTAATGTACTTGGTGGCTACCATTACATCAAGGTAATTTTCGACCTGACAGTATGCTTTACTTTGAACTTTACTAACCCTCCCTCACAATTTGGGATTTTGAACGAATGCACTGATCATCACTATCTGGTTTAGGGGACCTAGACCAAGCTACGAAAGGAATGTTAAATTGCGGTGATTCTATGGCAGTCTTAAGCATAGGTGCAGTCTTAAGCACCTAGTTCATCGTGAAGGAATTATGAGAACCTGTTTCTCACCCTCTAGGGAAATGCAGAAGAGCTGAGCAAGTCCCAGTTTACCTGGGAAAGAGGATTAGGAGGTTGTTTGTCAGCTTTGTCCCACTTGAATTCTCTCCTTCCTCTCCTTACTGCTGAGGCTGAAGGTAGTTATTGTCCAGAACAAGACCTTCAAATACTTTTTTGCTCATGTACTCTATAATACAATTTTGAAAAACATATACTCTCTTGTACATTTTAATTTGACACTTAACATTTCTTGTTACAAGCTTAAGTAGTTGGAAAATATGTGATTTCGGGTATGCTATGAATGTTGACATTTAAAAAATAAAACTGTGTATTTAAAATATATCTAATAGAATATGAATTCCATATAATTTGTTTAAAATATTTTAATGAACATTTTCAAACACATACAAGAGGAAAAACAGTAAAACCTCCATGTACTCTTCACCCAAGTTAAACAATCATCAGCTTTCTGACATTCTTACCTTTACTCCCTTACTCTTTTCTATTGGAGTATTTTAAAGCAAACCCCAATCATATTGTACTCACATATACCTTGGTTTATATGTCTAACAAAGAAGATTTATCACGGTAGTACCATTTATTCATATTCAATAAAATCATTTCCTTAATATGAAGTAGTAAGCAGTATATATTCATGTGTCACCAATTGTCTCAAAAATGTATGCCTTATGATAGTTTGTTCAAATCAGGAACTAAATAATACTTAAATATTTATGCATTGTATTTAGTTGAAGTGATTTTTATTTATTTATTTATTTTTTGAGATGGAGTCTCTCTCTGTCGCCCAAGCTAGAGTGCAGTGGTGCAATCTCGGCTCACCGCAACCTCCGCCTCCCGGGTTCAAGCAATTCTCCTGCCTCAGCCTCCTGAGTAACTGGGATTACAGGCATGTGTCACCATGCCGGGCTAATTTTTTTTTTTTTTTTTTTGTATTTTTAGTAGAGACGGGGTTTCACCATATTGGCCAGGCTGGTCTCAAACTCCTGACCTTGTGATCCGCCCGCCTATGATTCTTGAGTCTCTTCATTTGTAACACTTCTCCTTTCTCTGTTTTCTCTGCCATGTCTTTTAAAATGTTTCTCTACTTCACACATTTATGAGAAAAAAACCCTAGAAATTCGATCTAGAAACTTCGTTAGATTCAGTGTTTATGGCAAGAATGCTTCATAGGTATTCCTGTGTTTATAATTCCTGTGGAATTACCAAGGAGAAGCAATTTCTAGTTGTCTTATTCTAGTGACATTAATATGAATCAATAGTGTAAGTATTATCAGTCAGATTCATCTGTTATAAATTTGCCTTTGTCCTTTCATCTTATGATGACAAACATTGCCTGGACAAACATTATCTGGGTCCATTATTTCATTAGAGTTTATGCAATGGTGATTTTCTAATTCTTTTGTTCCATCTATATTTATTAGCTGTGATTCTTCTATTAAGAATTTTCTTTCATCATCTATTTGTTTTTCTTGAATTATAGCCAACTCAGGAAAGAAGAAAAAGTACATTTCTTTTCCAGGACACTAAGTTGGTGCTCCAACAATCTCCAAAGGTGAGCGATGAAAATTGAAGTATAAATTTTAATTTTAGTATTATTAGATACTCATGAATTTATATATTTGATGTTTCGATCTTTTATTTTTATTTTTTACTCTTCAAAGTGTCCCATTTTTGGCCAGTGGAATTACCTTTAAGGTGACTCCTGTGTGCTTTTGACACTCCCCACATGAAAGAGTGTGACTGCTGTGTGCTTTTGACACTCCCCACATGAAAGAGTGTGTAGTAGAGCTTTCTAGAGAAACAGAGAAACAACAGGATGTGTGTGAATATAGATGATGGAGATAGAGTTTCTTGTTTTAAGAGAGTTCTTTGTTTTAAGCATGACAAGGGGTCACACATACACATATACATAGATATTTTAATATTGAATACTGTAGATATTTTAAAACATTAAAAACATTAACAAGCTCTTCTTCAGCAAAGTTTTTCCTTAAACTTATATATTTATTCCATTTTTGTCATAGAATTTTATCATTTATAATTGAAAGTTTTTTATAGGCTACTCGGTCTTACATAACATGTTGTTATCTGCAATAACAACATTCTATAATAAGGTTTTTTTTTTTTAAAAAAAAAATGGCCTTTGACCATAAGGTTATAAGTGTAGAAAAATTTCATCAGGATTGGGTTTTCATTATAATTATTGGTAGCATGCAATTATTCAAAACAGCATGAATATATTACCATTTCTGATATTTAGCAAACATAAAAAGAAAATTTATGAAAAAATGTATTAGTAATATAGGTTGGGGAGAGCATGCATAATTTCTTGATTAAAGGAATTGTGGAGTTGTTTCTTGGTTTGAAACCTTGGAATGGGCCAAAAGGAAATATTTTTCTTTTGTAAAATGAGAAATAGAGACTGTCCAAGATTAAACTCTAGTTAGGACAGGCAGCTTCTTAGAAGATGTACTTTTTTAAAGTACCTCTATATAGAAGGCAAGAATCTAGAAGTTGGTTTTCTTAAAACTATCCGCACTTGCATGCCCTTTGGAAAATCTACATGAACTGTTCCAACTTGAGGACCACCAGGACTCTGTTCTCCAATAGCTGACACATGGTGCCTACTATGTGCCAAACACATCAACTTTATGAAGTGATTACTATTTTTATCCCCATTTTGCAGATGAAGAAACTGAAGCACAAAGATGTTATATAACTTGTCCAAAGTGACGCAGCTTGTAGGTGGGCAGCAGGGAGGCAAACCCAGTCACTGTGTCTCCAGAGTCCAGACTCAACCACTATGGACATGAATGTCTTTTTTAAAAAAGGGTGGAAGGTTACCCTAGGTGGGAGCATCAGAGGGGAGCACATAGTGATCTAAAATTGTTGCAAAATAGGAAGCAAAGGAAAAATTGTAGTTTTTCTGTGTGTCAGTGAATAAACTATGCATGTGTTAATAAAACATAAGTCAATGCCTTTATCTGTATTCTTTAGAGTACCATAATATTTAGTGTCAGTCAAATTAAAATTAACACATTTTTATTTTTTAAATTTCTAATGAACAATTAGTTCTCGTTTAATTGGCAATGTGCAGGGGTGTTATCTGAAACCCTGTTACTGTCGTGTTTTGCATATTCTACTTAGCCTGTGAATATGTTCTACTTCTAGTGAGGATGACACTGTTTATAGATACATTACAGAAGAAATATTTATTTAATAATGGTAATGATTTCACACTTATATAACTAATCCTACTAGAAGCATTTTGAAAGATTTTTCATTTTATTTATTTATTTATTTATTTATTTATTTATTTATTTATTTTGAGATGGAGTCTCACTCTGTTGCCCAGGCTGGAGTGCAGTGCCGTGATCTCGGCTCACTGCAATCTCTGCCTCCTGGGTTCAAGCAATTCTCCTCCCTCAGCCTCCTGAGTAGCTGGGATTACAGGTATCCATCACCACACCTGGCTAATTTTTTGTATTTTTAGTAGAGATAGGGTTTCACCATGTTGGCCAGACTGGTCATGAATTCCTGACCTCGAGTGATCTACCCACCTTGGCCTCCCAAAGTGCTGGGATTACAGGTGTGAGCCACTGTGCCCTGCCTTTATTTTATTTTTTCAAGTGACAGGATCAGACAGGGCATGGTGGCTCACGCCTGTAATCCCAGCACTTTGGGAAACTGAGGTGGGCAGATCACTTTAAGTCAGGAGTTCGAGACCAGCCTGACCAACATGGAGAAACCCCATCTCAACTAAAAATACAAAAATTAGCCAGGCATGGTGGCGTATGCCTGTAATCTCAGCTACTTGGGAGGCCGAGGCAGGAGAATCACTTTAACCCAGGAGGTGGAGGTTGTGGTGAGCCAAGATCATGCCATTGTACTCCAGTCTGGGCAACATGAGCGAAACTCCATCTCAAAAAAAAAAAAAAAAGAGACAGGGTCTTACTCTGACACCCAGGTTGGAGTGCAGTGGCACAGTCATACTCAGTGCAACCTTGAAATTCCTGGGCTCAAGTGATCCTGTCGCCTCAGTCTATCAAGTAGCCAGGACTATAGGAATGCACCACTCGGCCTGGCTAATATTTTAAATTTTTTTATTTGTAGAGATGGGTCTTGCCATGTTGTCCAAGCTGGCCTTGAACTACTGGGCTCAAGAGATCCTCCCACGTTGGCCTCTGAAAATGCTGAGATTATAAGCATGAGTCACTGCATCCAGCTTTGACTCCTGAACTACTTTATGGGGGGAAAAAAAAAAACAAAAAAACTATACCTAACACTAAAATAATTACCTCTTTCACTGAAAGTTAGGATTATAATTGTGCATAAGTAAAAAAATAAAACTATTGCTGTTTTCTTTAGGTTATTTTTGAATAGTTAGATGCAAATTTCATTTTTTTAAATAATTGGATTATATAATAAACACACCAGGACAGTCGGTGGATTTTGTTCTGCAAGCAGTTTTACTCTTTAATCATATACTTTTGCCTTGCTATGCACAGCTGGATTTTTGCTTATAAGCATTTCTCAATTAGGACTCAACCTATGAAAGAATTCAACAGGCAATGGTTGTTAAAGATGCCTTAGAAGAGAGCCTCACCCCTCCTATCATGAAACATTTAAAGGAGGAGGGAGAGAGAGGGCCAACAGAGGAGTGCTGGGCGGAGAAAAGCACCCTCTCTTATTAAACTATGTACAGACAGATACTTTTTCTTATTTGAGGCAGATTAGAACATTTATTGAATGTTTACCATGTACCAAGTCCTGTGCCAAATGCTTTCAAGTTCACTATTTCATTTAATCCTCATAACCATGTAGTTACCCTGTTTTGCACATGAGAAGACTGAGGCTGAAAAATTTCGGATACTTAAGGTCACCTAGTTAGAAAGTGCAAGAGAAAGACATGATCATCCTCTTATGTCAATAGGTATGAATTCCTCCATAATACTTGTGGAGGTAAGTTACGTTATATTGCTTTTATTTTTCCATATGCTATGTTAGCAGCAAGTGTGGTCTCATAATCTTTGAGCTTCCCATCTCCTGTAGATTATCTATGAACCTTAGGTGTTAATCGTTGTTCAAAAGGAAAGTTCTCCAGCTGCCCCCTCCCAAATGAGAATGACCCTTAATGTCAGTTAGTTTGTCTGTTGGTGCTGCTGGTACTATTGGTGGTGCTGCCATTGCCATAGCTTCTTGCTGACCCACGTCACCATTACTGATCTCATTGGCATCCATCATCTGACTCGCTCTTTTGGTCCTTGCTTCAGGAAAGTCTTTCTGGCACCAGTTCCGCCTCAGCCCTGAAAGGCAACATGGTCTTTGAAAGAGGGTATATTAGTCAGGATTCTACAGAGAAACAGTACCAAAAAAAATTGTGTGTGTGTGTGTATGTGTAGTCATGCATTACGTAAGAATGTTTTGCTTAAGGATAGACTACATTTACAGTGGCACTCCCATGAGATTATAATGGAGCTGAAAAATTCCTATCACCTAGTGACATAGCTATTGTAATGTTGTAGTGCAATGTATTACTTTTCTATGTTCAGATACACAAATACTTACTATAGTGTTAAAATTGCCTACGGTATTCTACACAGTAACATGCTGTACAGGTTTGTAGCCAAGGACCAATCAGCTATACCATAGAGGCTAGGTATATATTATGCCTTCTAGATTTGTGTAAGTATACTGTATGATATTTGCCCAATGAAATCACCTAATGGTGGATTTCTCAGAACATATCCTCATTGTTAAGCAACGCATGTCTGTCTGTCTATCTATCTATCCATCCATCCATCCATCCATCCATCCATCCATCCATCTATCTGCATATATATAAAAGTGTAATTTCCATTCTTAACCAAACCAAACATAACTCAGAGATTCTACTTGCAGGGTGAACTGGTCTCAATGTTATTTTGTCATCACTTTCTTCTTGGACCAATACAATGCTTCACTGCAGTGGACACTGTTGTTGAATTCCCTACCTGTGAAAGCAGTTTCTGGAGAACTTTGGCTTGAAATGCACATACTTAGACAAGTTCTTTCTTCTGAACCATCCTTTTTGCTGCCCCCTTCTGGAAGCCATTGTCACCTGCAGAAAAGCTCCTCCCTACTAGCTCTCCTCCCAAGATGTGGAAAGGCAAAGTCCACCAAACTCCAGCAGGTTCATGGGAGGCTTTCATGTTGGACATCTCCTACTCATCAGTCAACCAGTGGTGTCCTTACCTGCTTGCCAGAGACCTCAAGTTCCATGGGTCCAAAACCAAATTCATTCTCTCACCCTCCACCAATTTCTCTTCCACCTTGTTTTCTCCTTCCCTTCTCTTTCTACTCGTTCTTTGATCAATATATATATATATATGAAGAGAGAGAGAGAGAGAGAGAGGAAGATTAATTGATTGATTTTTAAGAATTGGCTCCTGTGATTGCAGAGGCTGTGTGAGTCCAAAATCTGATGGGGTAGGCTGGCAGGCTAGATACTTAGAGAAGGGGTGCAATTCAAGTCCAAAGACAACCTGCTGAAAGAATTCCTTCTTACCCAGGGGAAGTCGGTCTTTTTTCTATAAAAGCTTTCAACTGATTAGATGAGACCCACCCACGTTATGGAGGGTAAACTGCTTTACGCAGAGTCTACCCATTTAAATGTTAATCTCATCCAAAAAAAAAAAAAAAAAACCTTCACAGAAAACATCCAGAACAATGGTTGATCAAATAGCTGGTCACCATGGCCCTGCCAAGTTGACCCATAAAATTAACCATCACAGTGTCTAACACAATTTCTTCAGTATTGTACTCAATTAGGGTACCCATCACTGGTTCCCCCAGATCACAGCTACAGTTACCTGGCCCTTTAAATCCACCTCTCCCTCTCCTTTCCTCCCTCCCTCCTGCTCCTCTCCTTCTCTCTCACAGAACCACATATACTCCACAGACTCATTTTTTTCCCAAGATCTCACTGCCCCAGAATAGTTGTGCTGGGGTAGATTACTGCAGACCAATTCTTGCCAATCTTTTTTATGTCCTGGGAAATCCAGCAATTTAACTTAAAGACCTTTTAGGCACAGATTTTAAAAATGCAATAAGGTCCTGTGTATCATCCCTGGGTAAAGGAAAAGCAGACCTCTGAAGTAGGAAATCCCACTTACCACTGGGAGTGGAGCTAGTGAGGAGGAAATGCTTTTTGTTCTTCCTTGAAGAGTAAAACATTATTTTCATCAAGATAAAAACAGAGACTTTTTGGTGCCTTCTTTAAAAAGCAGCAAACAGTAAATCTTTGGTGAGTCCCATGGGTACATATGCAACCATAGAGACATAGGATAGTACCTTCTCATTTAAAAAGGAGGCTATTTAAATATAGATAGGTGCAGCCTAGACATCTTGATTTGCCTGGAACAGGCCCAGTTTGGATAATAAATTATTTGGCTAGGTTAGATAGAATTAACATTGAAAATTTGTCAAAACTATCTACTTTAGTCCATTAGGGAATCCTTTCTTCTGTGATTACAGTGTTGCTGATGTGAACAAATGTGTTCTTGGCAGCTGAAGTACAATTTCCCTTATTTCTTTAACAAATATTTATTGCATACCTACTATGTCCTAGACACTGAATTAAGCACTATGAATGCAAAGTGAACAGGACAGACTAGTCTCAGCTCTCATAAAATTTTTTTTAACTGTAATATTGGAGAGTTACTTCAGGTATTACTAGTACATATTGAATGAAGCAAGGAAACTGATCAATGTATATATTTGTTTCCATAGTATCTCACTCTGGGATGCTATGACAAAGTACCTTAGACTGAATAATATACAAACAATAGAAATTTATTCCTCACAGTTCTGGAAGCTGGTATTTCTAAGACTAAGGCACCAGCAGTGTCTGGTGAGTGCCTGCTTCCTTATTGATAATGTGCCCTTGCATTGTAAAAAGAGTTCACCCTTATGACTTAATTGCCTCCCTGAAGGCCCTGCCTCATAATAACATCACATTGGGGATTAAATTTCAACTTAGAAATTTGGCAGGGGGTGGAGGGGCCACAAACATTCTGACCATAGCACATAGGAAAACTCATTCTTAATTTCAGGCAACCAACTGACTTAAACATGAACTTTGGGAAATGGAAAAAAAGAAGTCTATTTCATTATACTAAGTTGGCTTCTCGTTTTCTAAATCATCAACAGTATAGGAGCAGTGTGAGCAAAGGTCTAGAGACTGGAAATAAATAGCATGTACAAGATGTTAAGAAAGTTTACATTGAGGACAGGTAAGAAAAAAAGGTTTATTTCTTACTCATATAAGAGTTTATTTCTTACTTACAATGTAAAGTTTATATTGAGGACGAGTAAGAAAAAAAGGCTTATTTCTTACTCATATAAAAGTCTGAAGGGCTAGTATAATGCTCTAAGGCCTTCCATTTTGTTGCTGTGCTGTGAGTAGCTTCCATTCCCAAAGTCACAGATGGTGCATTCATGATCATTCATGGCTATTCCAGCTTTAAGCCATGATCACATTCCAGATATCAGGTAGGAAGAAAAGAAGGCTGAAAATCATGCCCCATACCCCCTTCTTTGGTGACAGTTCCCATAAGTCACATATGCCACTTCCTCTTACCTTCTGCTGACCAGAATTTAGTCATGTGGTCATGTGGCAACATGTAGATGGAAAAAAGGCTTTAGCTGGACACTAAAGATAACAGATTTTAGTGAACATCTAACAGTTTACTCCATAATCCAACCTTTTAGCCACCAAAAATCTTTGGTACACCCTTCTTCCTGTAGATAGAACATAACTACCTATTCTTGATCATACATGCCTGTTCTAGCTTTTAATTATGTATGTGAACCCCCAAATATGATTCATTTGAATATGACTCAGAATCTAGGCTGTTGGGTTAATGCACAGTCCTTTTCATTAATTCCAAGTGGTCTGGTAACCTGTAAACTAAAAGTTAATGTATTTGTGACATCACACATAACACAATGGATGTATATTTGGAAAGGAGGAGAATAGGATTAACACAAGAGTCACTGGTTTATAGTGGTTATCAATTCTGCTAGACTAGGTAGGAATTGTAAAAGTTCCCTTCTCTAGCAGTGGAGCAATTTCCTTGATTAGTTCATCAGAGTACTCCTAATTCTGCCTTTTGGAAAGGGTCTTCCTTGTACATTGTACTTCCTGACCACATCTGATGTGGTCAATGGAGAATTTGCTGTTCTAGAGTGCTGAACAGATTTTGCAACCCGCTTCCTGCTGATACAAATGTGGGCATGAGATCTGATTACAGGTCAGTCATGTTTTTTGGCCAGCTTTATGATTTCTTTAGCAATTTAACACTGCTTCTTCTTCTTCTCCTAAATTAGTAGACTTCCAGTCTATAGATAATCCCATGTTTACAGCCAAAGATCACGTCTAGACACTAGTTTTAAGCCTGAGTACTGGTTTTTTATTCCCTGACTCTGCTTCAACATAAAGGTGATTCCTTTGAGGTCTAACACAATAAGCTTGGGTGGAAAAACAACAACCTTAATCTGATCTTTGACAGCTAGGCTAGTTTTATTGATTGATTGATTGAGACAGGGTCTCACTCTCACCCAGGCTGGAGTGCAGTGGCATGATCATGGCTCACTGCAGCATCAATCTCCTGGGCTCAAGCAATCTTCTTGCCTCAGCCTCCCAAGTAGCTAGGACTAGAGGTGTGTGCCATCATACCCAGTTAAGTTATTTTTTGTAGAGTCGGGGTCTCACTGTGTTTTCCAGACTGGTCTCAAACTCCTGGACTCAAGCAGTCCTTCCTCCTCAGCCAACCAAAGTGTTGGGATTTCAGGCGTGATCCATCACACCCAACCAATGAAGAATTCTTAAAGAAAAGTGTTTTTTAAAAGCTTGGAACCACAGTCTCATCTTCTGTAGCCATCACTGTAGAGTGCTACTTTTTATAGTTTCAGTTTGAGATACATGAATAGTTGAATTCTTCAATTCTGCAGGGGCCAAAGTCCCAAATTACTGGACTCTGAGTTAAATTTATATTTTAAGCCATTCTAGTGTTCTCCTTATTTCTTTGCTCTAAGTAAATACCATGTATTTTAGGTTCTTGAAAGCAATTTATGTCAAGAGAACGTCAGGTGTTTCAGGATTAGGTTTGACTGCAAGTAACAAAGACCCAAATTAACACTGTTTTGAAAAAACTAGGTGTTTATTTCTCATGTAAAAGTCTGGAGGTAGGTAGTCCAGGGTTGGTATGGTACTCTATGTTGTCAGAGGTTCAGACTCCTTCAATCCTCCTTCAGTCCTGGCTTTCATTTTCAGCATCTCATCAAAGTTAAAGACCAATCCAGGACTAGCCATTGTTTTCATTCTAGGTAGTAGAAGGAAGGATAAAGAAGGGTACACTCACTTTCATGGACCATCTCCACTAACATGTCATTGGCCAGAACATGTTCATATGGCCCTACCCAGCTGCAAGGAAAACTGGAAAATACAGTCTTTATTTTAGGAAACCATATGTCTCAAATAAAATCAGGGATTCTAGTTTTGTAAAAGGAACAAGGAATGGATATTGGCAGACAATTGGCAGTCTCTGCCACAAAGTTTATGTAAGTATTAGAAAATACTAACATATGGACACATTAGGACATTGCAATACAATTTCAATGCATTTGGTGCATTCTTAACAAAGAATTAAAAATTATCTTTTTTAAAAAAATCATATTACTAAACACTCTGTGAGCTTACTAGTTCTTGCAAAGCCCTAACAATGCCCTGCAAGGTCCAGTGTTGTGTTCATCTCTTCCATTCCCTTTCTAACCTCATCCCAACTACATTCTCCCTTGTTCATCTATTCATCTACTTTTGCTGTTCTTCACACTTGCCAGATATATCCCACCTTAGGACCTTCTGGATGCCTGCCCTAAGACACCCTCCTGGGTCTCCCTGGGTATCTGCATGACTAACTTTCTTGCCTCTTTTATGTCTTTGCCCAGATGCTACCAGCTCTATGAGGCCTGTGCTGACAACCCTATTTAAAGTTACAATTCCCTCCACTCCCACATGTTGCCAATTTACCTTTGCCTCATCAGTTTTCCCCTGTAGCATTTATTACCTGTTAACATCTGTACAATTTGCTTATTTATGATGTTTATTGTTTATTATCTGTTCCCACTTGAAAGTACTGCATAGGGCACAATGGTTCTTTTTCTGCTTCGTTCACTGATTTTAAGTGCCTAGAACAATGTCAGATACATTGTAGGTGATCGATGAATAATGTGTGAATGAATGAAAGCATTTATTTCAGAACAACACTAAAAAAGTAAAAGTAATTTTATTTACCTTAAAAGTAATGTATTTTCCTTAGGCCTGGCATGTAATCTTAATTTGGGACTCCTCTTCATTGTCTTAGTGGGCTACTTCAGAGATGAGATTTTATAACTATTTTCATCAGTATTGTGAGACCATGATTACACCCTGGAAAGGATCCTATAGATCAAGGGTCCCCAACCTGCAGGTACAGGTCTCCAACCCTTGGGTCTATAGAAAAATTGTTTTCCATGAGACCGGTCCCTGGTGTCAAAAAGGTTGGGGACTGCTGCTGTAAATAAGATTCTTTGACATGATTTCTTATGGGCATATTGTTTTGGTCTTTTGGTCAAATTAGATTGTCTGTGTGTGTTACTCAATATTTCTAGATTGCAAATAAGAAAATCCCAGATTCCATTCCAAGATGGCCAAATAGGAACAGCTCCAGCCTGCAGTTCCCAGTGTGACTGACACAGAAGACGGATGATTTCTGCATTTCCACCTAAGGTACCTAGTTCATCTCATTAGAACTGGTTGGACAGTAGGTGCAGCCCACGGAGGGTGAGCTGAAGCAGGGCAGGGCATCACTTCACCCAGGAAGTGGAAGGGGTTGGGGGATTTCCCTTTCCTAGCCAAGGGAAGCCATGACAGATGGTACCTGGAAAAACAGGACACTCCAGCCCAAATACTGTGCTTTTCCAATGGTCTTAGTAAACGACACACCAGGAGATTATATCCTGCACCTGGCTCAGTGGGTCCCATGCCCATGTAGCCTTGCACACTACTAGTGTAGCAGTCTGAGGTCAGCCTGTGAGGCAGTAGCCTGGCAGGGGGAGGAGCATCCGCCATTGCTGAGGCTTGGGTAGGTAAACAAAGCAGCTGGGAAACTCAAACTAGGCAGAGTCCACCACAGCTCAGCAAGGCCTACTGCCTCTAGACCCCACCTCGGGGCAGGGCATAGCTGAACACAAGGCAGCAGAAACTTCTGCAGTCTTAAACGTCCCTGTCTGACAGCTCTGAAGAGAGCAGTGGTTCTCCCAGCATGGTGTTTGAGCTCGGAGAACAGACAGACTGCCTCCTCAGTGGGTCCCTGACCCCCATGTACCCTAACTGGGAGACACCTCCCAGTAGGGGCTGACTGCCACCTCATACAGTTGGGTGCCCCTCTGGGATGAAGTTTCCAGAGGAAGGATCAGGCAGCAGTTTTTGCTATTCTGCAATATTTGCTGTTCTGCAGCCTCCACTGGTGATACCCAGGCAAACAGGGTCTGGAGTGGACCTCCAGCAACCTCCAACAGACCTTCAGTTGAGGGACCTGACTGTTAGAAGGAAAACTAACAAATAGAAAGGAATAGCATCAACATCGACAAAAAGGACATCCACACCAAAACCCCATCTGTAGGTCACCAACATCAAAGACCAAAGGTAGATAAAACTACAAAGATGGAGAGAACCCAGAGCAGAAAAGCTGAAAAATCTAAAAACCAGAGCACCTCTTCTCCTCCAGAGAATTGCAGCTCCTCACCAGCAATGGAACAAAGCTGGACAGAGAATGACTTTGACAAGCTGACAGAAGTAGGCTTCAGAAGGTCGGTAATAACAAACTTCTCTGAGCTAAAGGAGGAGGTTCGAACCCATTGCAAGGAAGCTAAAAAACCTTGAAAAAAGATTAAATGAATGGCTAACTAGAATAAAGTGTAGAGAAACCTTAAATGACCTGATGGAGCTGAAAACCATGGCACGGGAACTATGTGACGCATGCACAAGCTTCAGTAGCCGATTCGATCAAGTGGAAGAAAGGGTATCGGTCATTGAAGATCAAATTAATGAAATAAAGTGAGAAGAGAAGTTTAGAGAAAAAAGAGTAAAAAGAAAAGAACAAAACCTCCAAGAAATATGGGACTATGTGAAAAGACTAAATCTATGTTTGATTGGTGTACCTGAAAGTGACAGGGAGAATGGAACCAAGTTACAAAACACTCTTCAGGATATTATCCAGGACAACTTCCCCAACCTAGCAAGGCAGGCCAACATTCAAATTAAGGAAATACGGAGATCACCACCAGGATACTCTTCAAGAAGAGCAACCCCAAGACACATAATTGTCAGATCCACCAAGGTTGAAATGAAGGAAAAAATGTTAAGGGCAGCCAGAGAGAAAGGTTACCTACAAAGGGAAGCCCATCAGACTAACAGCAGATCTCTTGGCAGAAACTCTACAAACCAGAAGAGAGTAGGGGCCAATATTCAACATTCTTGAAGAAAAGAATTTTCAACCCAAAATTTCATATCCAGCCAAACTAAGCTTCGTAAATGAAGGAGAAATAAAATCCTTTACCGTCAAGCGAATGCTGAGAGATTTTTTCACCACCAGGCCTGCCTTACAAGAGCTCCTGAAGGAAGCACTAAACATGGAAAAAAAACAACCAGTACCAGCCACTGCAAAAACCCCAAATTGTAAAGATCGTCGATGCTAGGAAGAAACTGCATCAACTAACGGGCAAAATAACCAGCTAACATCATAATGATAGGATCAAATTCACACATAAAAATATTAACCTTAAATGTAAATGGACTAAATGCCCCAGTTAAAAGACACAAACTGGGAATTTGGAGAAAGAGTCAAGACCCATCAGTGTGCTGTATTCAGGAGACCCATCTCACATGCAGAGACACACATAGGCTCAAAATAAAGGGATTGAGGAAGATCTACCAAGCAAATGGAAAGCCAAAAAAAGCAGGGGTTGCAATCCTTGTCTCTGATAAAACAGAGTTTAAACCAACAAAGATCAAAAGAGACAAAGAAGGCCATTACACAATGGTAAAGGGATCAATTCAACAAGAAGACCTAACTATCCTAAATATATGTGCACCCAGTACAGGAGCACCCAGATTCATAAAGCAAGTCCTTAGAGACTTACAAAGAGACTTAGACTCCCACACAATAATAATGGGAGACTTTAACACCCCACTGTCGATATTAGACAGATCAATGAGACAGAAGGTTAAAAAGGATATCCAGGATTTGAATTCAGCTCTGCACCAAGCAGACCTAATAGACATCTACAGAACTCTCCACCCCAAATCAACAGAATATACATTCTTCTCAGCACCACATCGGACTTACTCCAAAATTGACCACATAGTTGGAAGTAAAAAGCACTCCTCCTCCTCAGCAAATGTAAAAGAACAGAAATCACAACAAACTGTCTCTCAACAGTGCAATCAAATTAAAACTCAGGATTAAGAAACTCACTCAAAACCACACAATTACATGGAAACTGAACAACCTGCTCCTGAATGACTACTGGGTACATAATGAAATGAAGGCAGAAATAAAGATGTTGTTTGAAACCAACAAGAACAAAGACACAACGTACCAGACTTTCTGGGATACATTTAAAGCAGTGTGTAGAGGGAAATTTATAGCACTAAATGCCCACAAGAGAAAGCAGGAAAGATCTAAAATCAACACCCTAACATCACGATTAAAAGAACTAGAGAAGCAAGAGCAAACAAATTCAAAAGCTAGCAGAAGGCAAGAAATAACTAATATCAGAGTAGATCTGGAGATAGAGACACAAAAAAACCTTCAAAAATTCAATGAATCCAGGAGCTGTTTTTTGAAAAGATCAACCAAATTGATAGACTTGTAGAATATGAGCAGACACCTCTCAACAATAATAACGAAGAAAAGAGAGAAGAATCAAATAGATGCAATAAAAAAATGATAAAGGGGGTATCACCACCGATCCCACGGAAATACAAACTATCATCAGAGAATACTATAAACAGCTCTATGCAAATAAACTAGAAAATCTAGAAGAAGAAATGGATAAATTCCTGGACACATTCACCCTCCCAAGACTAAACTAGGAAGAAGTTGAATCTCTGAATAGACCAATAGCAGGCTCTGAAATTAAGGCAACAATTAATAGTCCACCAACCAAAAAAAGTTCAGGACCAGACGGATTCACAGACAAATTCTACCAGAGGTACAAAGAGGAGCTGGTACCATTCCTTCTGAAACTATTCCAATCAACCGAAAAAGAGGGAATCCTCCCTAACTCATTTTATGAGGCCAGCGTCATCCTGAAACCAAAATCTGACAGAGACACAACAAAAAAAAGAGAATTTTAGACAAATATCTCTGATGAACATAGATACGAAAGTCCTCAATAACATACTGGCACACCAAATCCAGTAGCACATCAAAAAGCTTATCCACCATGATCACTCGGCTTCATTCCTGGAATGCAAGGCTGGTTCAACATATGCAAATCAATAAACATAATCCATCATATAAAGTGAACCAACAACGAAAATCACATGATTATCTCAATAGATGCAGAAAAGGCCTTTGACAAAATTCAGCAGCCCTTTGTGCTAAAAATTCTCAATAAACTAGGTATTGATGGAATGTATCTCAAAATAATAAGTGCTATTTATGACAAACCCACAGCCAATGTTATACTGAATGGGCAAAAACTGGAAGCATTCCCTTTGAAAACTGGCACAAGAGAGGGATGCTCTCTCTCACAACTCATATTCAACAAAGTGTTAGAAATTCTGGCCAGGGCAATCAGGCAAGAGAAAGAAATAAAGGGTATTCAGTTAGGAAAAGAGGAAGTCAAATTGTCCCTATTTGCAGATGACATGATTGCATATTTAGAAAACCCCATCATCTCAGCCCAAAATCTCCTTAAGCTGATAAGCAACTTCAGCAAAGTTTCAGCATAGAAAATCAATGTGCAAAAATCACAAGCATTTTTATACACCAATAACAGACAAACAGAGAACCAAATCATGAGTGAACTCCCCTTCACAATTACTACAAAGAGAATAAAATACCTAGGAATTCAACTTACAAGAGATGTGAAGGACCTCTTAAAGGTGAACTACAAACCACTGCTCAATGAAATAAAAGAGGACACAAACAAATGGAAGAACATTCCATGCTCATGGATAGGAAGAATCAATATTGTGAAAATGGCCATACTGCCCAAGGTAATTTATAGATTCAATGCCACCCCATCAAGCTACCAATGACTTTCTTCACAGAATTGGAAAAAACTACTTTAAACTTCATATGGAACCAAAAAAGAGCCTGCATTGCCTAGACAATCCTAAGCCAAAAGAACAAAGCTGGAGGCATCATGCTACCTGACTTCAAACTATACTACAAGGCTACAGTAACCAAAACAGCATGGTACTGGTACCAAAACAGAGATATAGACCAATGGAACAGAACAGAGGCCTCAGAAATAACACCATACATCTACAGCCATCTGCTCTTTGACAAATCTGACAAAAACAAGAAATGGGGAAAGGATTCCCTATTTAATAAATAGTATTGGGAAAACTGGCTAGCCATATGTAGAAAGCTGGAACTGGATCCCTTTCTTGCACCTTATAGAAAAATTAATTCAGGATGGATTAGAGACTTAAATGTTAGACCTAAAACCATAAAACCCTGGAAGAAAACCTAGGCAATACCATTCAGGACATAGGCATGGGCAAGTACTTCATGACTAAAACACGAAAAGCAATGGCAACAAAAGTCAAAATTGACAAGTGGGATCTAAGTAAACTAAAGAGCTTCTGCACAGCAAAAAAAAAAAAGCTACCATCAGAGTGAACAGGCAACCTACAGAATGGGAGAAAATTTTTGCAATCTACCCATCTGGCAAAGGGCTAATATCCAGAATCTACAAAGAACTTAAACAAATTTATAAGAACGAAACAACCCCACCAAAAGTGGGCATAGAATATGAGCAGACACCTCTCAAAAGAAGACATTTCTACAGTCAACAGACACATGAAAAAATGCTTATCATCACTGGTTATCAGAGAAATGCAAATCAAAACCACAATGAGATACCATCTCACACCAGTTAGAATGGCAATCATTAAAAAGTCAGGAAACAACAGGTGCTGGAGAGGATGTGGAGAAACAGGAATGCTTTTACACTGCTGGTGGGAGTGTAAACTGGTTCAACCATTGTGGAAGACAGTATGGCGATTCCTCAAGGATCTAGAACTAGAAATACCATTTGACCCAGGGATCCTGTTACTGGTTTTAAGAATTATAAATCATGCTGCTATAAAGACAAATGCATACGTATGTTTATTGTGGCACTATTCACAATAGCAAAGACTTGGGACCAACCCAGATGTCCATCAGTGATATACTGGATTAAGAAAATGTGGCACATATACACCATGGAATACTATGCAGCCATAAAAAAGGATGAGTTCATGTCCTTTGCAGGGATATGAATGAAGCTGGAAACCATCATTCTGAGCAAACTCTCACAAGGACAGAAAACCAAATACTGCATGTTCTCACTCATAGGTGGGAATTGAACAATGAAAACACTTGGACACAGGGCAGGGAACATCACACCCCAGGGCCTGTCATGGGGTGTGGGACAGGGGGTGGGATAGCATTAGGAAAAATACCCAATGTAAATGACAAGTTAATGGATACAGCAAACCAACATGGCACATGTATATGTATGTAACAAACCCACACATTGTGCACGTGTACCCTGGAACTTAAAGTATAATTAAAAAAAAAAAATAGAAAATCCCAACTCAAACTAGCTTAAGCAAAGAAAGAAAATTGTTGGCTCATGTACATAGGAAACTAAAGAGGTGGTTGTTTTTAATAGCTGGTTTTAGGGATTCAAATGTCATCACCAGGAATCTCACCTTCTGTCTCTTTCCACCTCTTATGTCTGCTTTCATGTCTTTCGGCTTCATCTCAATGGGGGAGGTTTGCATTTTTCTTAAAGCTAGCAATCCAGGAGAATGGTGCTCTGCTTGCTTTCTTCATCAGGACTCTGATTTACCCATCTCTGTATGTGGAAGAATAGGGCATTTTGATTGGCTAGCCTTGTAGATATTCATTTCCACGCCTTGAAGGCAAGGCCACATAATTGACAGACCCATCAGAATCAGTTCTGAAAAAGAGGGATGAAGGACAGATGAAAAAAAAAAAGAAAGAAAGAAAAGAAAAGCCTTGTGGTGTGCTTTTTCAGTAACATATTTCACATACAATTTTGCTTATATAAGCAATTTTTCAGAAAATAGCAAAAATTAAAATGCAGTGGCATGATCCCTGCAAGTTCCACCTCCTGGGTTCACGCCATTCTTCTGCCTCAGCCTCCTGAGTAGCTGGGACTACAGGCACCCACTACCGCACCCGGCTAATTTTTTTTTTTTAATTTTTTTTGTATTTTTAGTAGAGACAGGGTTTCACCGTGTTATCCAGGATGGTCTCTATCTCCTAACCTCGTGATCCGCCCGCCTCGGCCTCCCAAAATGCTGGGATTACAGGTGTGAGCCACTGCGCCCGGCCCATTTTTTTCATTCTTAAACAGTATTATACCAATTATAGACTTAGATTCATATTTTTTTTTCTTTCTTTAGGCTCTCATCTGTTAATTTCTAAGGGAATTTCACATTTAATAATTGCTATATGGTCTAGAATAACATGATGACAAGTAAGTTGTAGTTAATACCCAGCCTCTACTTGTAATCTAGTAGACTTTTACATTTAAAATTAAATAACATTCTTTATCATTTTTAGCTGAAAATGACAAAAATAGGAGCAGAAGATCACAGAGAAGCACTATTTCAGTCTTCCTTATCCCCCTTGACTAAAACAATGGAAGTATTACAGCAAAGTTGTCCTGAAGACACCTTGGATGGGAATACTGTAAACCCAATTTACAAATATATTTTGAACGATTTACCAAGGTAAGAACATTATTTAAGCAGCTTAAACTAAATACTGAAGAGGATCAAAGTGTTTCTAGAAAATAGTTTAAATGTTCAATCAGTCTTGGCTGGGCAAGGTGGCTCATGCCTGTAATCCCAGCACTTTGGGAGGCCTAGGCAGGTGGATTACTTGAGGTCAGGAGTTCGAGACCAGCCTGGCCAACATGGTGAAACCCCATCTCTACTAAAAATACAAAAAAATTAGCCACACATGATCACGAGCACCTGTAATCTCAGTTACTGGGGAGGCAGAGGCAGGAGAATCGCTTGATCCTAGGAAGTGGAGGTTGCAGTGAGGTGAGATCATGCCACTTGACTCTAGCCTGGGTGACAGAGTGAGACTCTGTCTCAAAAAAACAAAAAAACAATTGAGTACAGGTGATATAAATAAGTAACTTTGAGATGTGTTGAGTTATGGAGGTTGTTGCTTAGAGTAGAGCCCTTCCTTTTTTCTACTTTATGGGAAGAAAAAATGTACATGATGCAGTAAACGTAAATTATCTCTGGGATCTGACTTGAACAGGTAGCATAATGATAATAACGATAATGGCAGGTAGTACTTGTTAAGTGCCAGTCACTATGCTTAGCACTTAACCTGCATTATATCAATTTTGTTCTGAAAACAATTCTAGAGGCCGGGTGCGGTTGTTCACGCCTGTAATCCCAGCACTTTGGGAGGCCAAGGTGGGCAGATCACCTGAGGTCAGGAGTTTGAGACCAGCCTGACCAACATGGTGAAACCCCGTCTCTACTAAAAATACAAAAAAATAGCAGGGCTTGGTGGCGTATGCTCATAATCCCAGTTACTTGGGAGGCTGAGGCAGGAGAATCTCTTGAACCCAGGAGTTGGAGGTTGCAGTCAGCCAAGGTCACGCCATTGCACTCCAGCCTGGGCAAAAAGAGTGAAACTCTGTCTAAAAAACAAACCAAAACAAACCAAAACAAAAAAAAAACCACTAGGAGGAATATAAGACAGACGGTAGTCTCATTACCTTTGTTTTACCTATGAGGTAACAAAGGCAGAGAGAGGTTGATTAACTTGACTAAGCTCACACAACTAGTAAGTAGTAGTAAAGAAGGTATGATATGAATTCAAATGGGTCTAACACTACAGCATTTATCAGAAATATAAAGCAGAGGAGACAGGGGTATTCTTCCTGTGCTTTTCTCTGTTAGAAAGTGAAAGAACTAAAAGGTATTTGTCATACATTGATAAACTATTGGCTGGCTAAGTGTGATGCCATAGTCTTTATGTTAAGTAGAAAACTGAGACTGTAAGAAAATCAATACATTATAAATTAAGGTTTATGTTAATCTTCTTATGGAAATCCTAGATCATATTTATTTCCTAGATCAGTTTGAGTGTTTGCTTATTTGTGTGTGTGTGTCACTAGGTTAAGATGAAAGTGAAACCTTGACTTTCAGCTAATTTGTTTTGCTTTATTCCTCTCAGCTATAAGTGCATATTAGTAGTGTATGAGATCCTTTATACAATGCAACTTTTAAAAAAATGAATACCCGGTGTGTTATTTTAGGGACATAAGTCACTCATGACTTATTAGAAAAAGAATTCTAAATAGGATTAAATGTTCCTTTATACAAATGCCAATTCTAATATCATGTGTTCTTGCACATATTTTTATTGCCTTTAATATTTATTTATTTCCAATTTGCTACTTCAAAATGGTGATACATTCACTTTTTATTCTAACTACTTTTGTGCATTTTTAGCTACTTTATTTTTTTCTGGTAAAGCTAAATGTGTTTTCACTTATTCAGTCTGTTCCTGCTTTTTTCCTATTTGCTTTCTTTGATTGTTAGTCAGTTTAACACTGGCTTTATTTGTCCTTTTCATTATATGTCAGTCTTTCTTCTCATGTGACACTTTCCTACTGCCTGTTTTTTATAGTTTCTGTTTCATTGTGCTTCTTTTGTTTCTTTGTTTGAATCCTAACTTCTTTTCTGTCACTATTGCCTGTTACCATCAACTTTGATTATGATAAACCAAGAAAATGAAGTAACCCTCTTCTTGGCAATCAAATGGAAAGCTGTAGACAATGCTCAGAGGTCTTTTACCTTCATGAAAAAGAAAATGATGAGTTTCAACCTGAAAGGGGTCAAGTTCATAAAGGCTAATGGTAATTTAAGAGTCATTGGTATTAATATGATTATCAGAGAGAGGCAATTTTCTCTATGAGTAAGGACATTTACCTCCTGATTGAGGTTAAAACTTCTTTTGTCTCATTCTTGTTTTCCTTGCCACCTTTCTTCTACCATCTTTGTGGTCTTTTTATGAGAAGTAATCATTAAAATATAGTCAATTTATTTTTCCTACTTGTATTACAGAGATTGTGCTTTCTTCATTAATTAATACATTGTACTTTTTACAAAATATGCCTACATATATATGTATATATATTAAGTCCATTCAAAGTAGCCATACAGTGACCACTTTATTTTCTTGTTATTATCTGATGCTATCAGTTTGCTTTTCGTTATATTTACATTATCACTCTCCTTCCCTCTGTTCTTCCTTTCCATGTGTTTCCTCTGCTGTCACTCCATGCTGCATTTGCTTATAACAGAGTGAAAACCTCTGTGCCAGGACATGCCCCCTCACAAGAAAACTAACACCAACATTATAAATGTTTTCAGCTTATTATGTCAGAGGTTTCATCCTCTCATTTTTGACTCACCATTTGGAGGTCATGTGAATAAAAAAAATATTGCCTCATTTCTGTGGCTCCTTCCAGGAAAGTAGCACAATAGTAAACTTTTCCTGCTCAGCTGTAGTCTGATGCATTCCCAGGTGACCCAGAATCGGGAAATAGTCTTGGAGACATGGATGACTTGGAGACATGGATGACAAAATCGGTTATTTTTTAGTAACAGGTATCCAGGCATAGTTTCACCATGTTCATATCCAGCGCTCCAAATGCTGAAGTGGAAGATCTCCAAATTACGATTCCATTTTTGCATTAGGAGAATGTTGTAAACGATTAGTGAATTTTTCCATCTCACATGTAAAATATGTTGTTTTAACGATTTTCAGCCAATGATCATCTAGGGGATGTGATTTAATGATTTTTATAATGAGAAGTTATAGTATTTTTTATCCTGCTGGCAGCTCAGTAGTAGTAAAGAAGGTATGGTATGAACTCAAATGGATCTAACACTACAGCATTTATCAGAAATATAAAGCGTTACCAACCCTTACAATTCCCTGAGGAGGAAAATTACTTTTAGTAAATTAAATGAGAACTGAAATCAGTTTTTAAAAAGTAAATACTAACCATTTTTGTTGCTGTTGTACATTATCAAGGCTACTTTTTCACAAGCAAATCTTGCTTTCAAGGATACTAACAGACACCTAATCTATTCAGTCACTGTTTAAGTCATTTATTTTGGGTACTTTTTACTTGGAATGAATCTTAGATCGTTTTTGAAATATAAACATTTAGAACCATTGCCTTTTCTATGGACAGTTTAAGTTTAGCAACTTCATCATTCCAAAAATGAACTGTCGATTCCCACCATGGAATGAGTGGCAGACGGGAAGGAGAGGAAACAATAGTAAATGAAGCATGCTAACACCTTCACTGTTTTAGACTCATGCTACTACCCAACAAATTATACTTTCTCCAGTTCATAATCTTTTTCCAGATTTTTTCCTTCAAGCCTTTAAAAATATTTCTGCAGATCTCCATATAAATATAATATTTTCTTTATAAAATCTTAAAAGACTAGATCATTGTTTCTTTTTGAAAATTTTCTTCTGGAAAAGTTGTATATAATATTTATAAACCCTCAGTTTTAAATTTCACATATGCCTTATTTTTATTCCTGTGTACTTTTATACAAGTAAAAAACCTTTTTTTTCCTTTGAGTGGAATGATTTATGCCCCTGATGCTATGCTCAGATGTGTCTTTATGAATTTTGGAAATTGTTCTTCTTTTTTAGAAGTTTTTCTTCTGCAAAAGTAAACAAGTTTAACTTAACAAACACTTATTGAATATCTTCCATGTAGTATATATGTAGTTTGAACGTAACATTTTGGTTATTATTCAATCATTGAGTTGAAAGTAAAAATTTGTTATGTGTTATAAAATATCCTGAAATTGCTCCGCAGTTGGAAAAACCCTTATAAACATTTTTAGGCCAAATTAGAATTGCATTTTCTTCTGGAATTGGAAGTAAAACTTGTGGGGAATTTTTTACTTTTATTACTCATTTTCTATGATATCTAAATTGTATTTTATCAGAGAATCTAGCAATTGGAGAAAGTTATTTGTATCTTTGGAAGTTTAAGCAAGTTGGAGAAAGGGCAGGATGAAGTTTAATAAAATCTTTGTGCTTTGTGTGCTTAAGAAATTTTATAAAAGCTTGCATTCACCAAACATAAGTAGGGTTATTTCTTTTATTGATTGTATTCCAGTATTTTAAACTGATGGTTCATTATTGAACATACTTATGGTCATTTCACTTTATGTTTATATTTTATTTGTATATATTTCAATTTGAGAGCTTAATTACCATTAAAATGGTACTCTAATAAAGATAAGTTTTACAAATGATAATATTAAAAGAAACTCTTCAGGAAGGTTTAAATGCCATAAGAATTTAAAGCAAGAAATATATGCTTGTCAGATATACAGTATAAATAAATAATTTAGATTAAAATGGTTGACTACATTTAACAAAGAGACTACCAAATAATGAAGGGCTAAAGAGTGGTTGTTAGATTTGATGTACTTCATTTCATATTGTAAGTAATTGCTATCCATAAAAATTCTATGGCTTCTGTATAAGAAAAAGAGACATTTTGACAGGCAACACTAGTATGAAGAGACAGCAAGTACAAATCCTTGGCAACTGTCATTTCATTATCCTGCTGTTGAATTCACATCCAAATTATGTGATAACTTAGACCTGCATGTTTGTTTTGGAGCCACGGTCTGTCAAAGTAGCCACATTTCCTGCTTAAGAATAGAATTATTAGCCACATGCAAATTTATGCCATTGAAATCTAAATGTAGCAAGGATGTTTTGTGTTTCATAAAGAGGGAAAATCAAAACTCCATGTCATTTTATGCTTATGCTGAAATTTCTGGTGACATGTTCCTGATTAAGTAAAAGTAGAATTTTTAGAAAATAGCAGATACTTTATATTTTATCTTATTATGAAATTAATTCAATATTAGTAAAGGTGTTTAATAAAGCAAAAAATAAAGCAAAAGTAATTCAGAGTATCAATTACGTTACACCACATGTCCATTACATTTACTGCAGTAGTGGAAAGCTGACTATATAAGTTAGGCCACTATCAGTGGAAAGTAACAAAATTCAACTGAAAGTGACTTAAAAATGAGGAACATTCGTTATTGCATGTAAGAAGAATTCAGAGAGAGAGCAATTTTAGGGTTAAATTCAGCAGTTCAGCAGTGTTATCAAAAAGTCTGGCTCATTGTGTCTTTCCCTCTGCCATCCTCAGAATATTGGCTAGATCCTTTGGCTTGACCCCTCCTGCTTGCAAGATGGCTCATCACATGTTCACTCAGCAATGTCCGAGTAAAGAAGATAAATGTTTGATCACTTACATCTCTTTTTCATGAGGGCGAATAACCTTTCTCTAAAAGATTTATTATGTCTCATTAGCCAAAATTAGGTCACAAGCAGATTACTTAACCTGCCAGGGTCAAGGGAAATGAAATTACCATCATTGGCTTTAGACCACTGAAGATTTACCCACTGGAGCTGATCATAGGATACTTTCCATGGGCATATAAGGAAGATGAATTCTTAAAAATAACTGAGACTTTATCCAAGAAGAAATGCGGGAAATGACTTAGACAGATAATCAACATTACCTGACATAACTCTTGGCTTCAGCTTTCTTTTATTTTATTTCTTGAACTGTGTTTGTTTCTTTTCAGTGGCATTTTGATACATTTTTGCATGCTGTCATAATTATCAAAGAATAATTCCTGCATATCAACCACTGGTTGAGTTCCTGTGGAAATATAGCAGATGTAAAACAAGGATCTTACTCTTGCGGAGTGGGATCTGAAATCATCTGAAATTATGTAACAGATAACAAAGCAAACATGGCAATATGCAAAACAGGACATCAATTTTTACAAAGGGCCTGGGGAAATGATTTGGAATAAGGAATAACTAGGATCTGGTGGGATTATCTTCTCTTATGTGTCCTGCCATCCTGAACAGTTTTGGTGAGGCCTTTTCCATGACTCTAACCCCTGGAATTTTTCCCTTCAGTAACCAGGGCTTTTCCTTCAGAGCTAATCATGATCAGTAATTGTAAATTTATATGTGTAACGATTTAATAGTTCTCTTTCACCTGACAATTAATGTTATTATGAAAGAGGTTCTAGAAAATGTAAATTCTGAGTTGAGATTAACATTTATTAAATATTTATTTTTTGAAAGAAGTACAGTAATAGGTATAGATTAGCTGAGTGAACACTATTGGTAAAAAGGTGTGCAGGTAGGAACTATGGAAGGCAATGTGGTGCAGTTATAGCTGAGGGATATTACAGGGGAGTAATGAGCAACACCACTTGGTAGAAATTGTTGAATGTGAGACCAAGAAGTATGATTTTACTAGGAGTTTTCTTCAAATTGCTATAAAAAGTCACTAAGGTTTACTAATGCCATTAAGGAGAGGAAATGAGTAGAAAATTTGTTCTTATCAAATCTGTAGTCATCTCCTTAATTCTTATGGTCTACTTACCTGTTTTTTCCTATAGTCCTTCCTAAGAATATTTTCTTGTGTTTTTAGACCTTAAAGATTACTTAGTTGTTGCTTTGTAAAGCAAAAATTGTAAACTAGATTTAATGAAAATTTCAGAGAGTAAGCAGAATTAAAGCTACTCTGAAATATGAAGAGGGTTGTAAATTCTACAATGTTTAAGATCTTTAGGACCTGTAAATACAATGACATATCGCCATCATGATTAAGTTTCATTATATGGCAAAAGAGAAAAGATTTTCGCAGATGTCATTAAGTGACACAATCAGTTATCTTTAAATTAATTAAAAGGGAGATTATTCTGGGTGTGCCTGACCTAATCAGATGAACTCTTCAATGATAGAGATCATAGACAGACAACTTAGAAAGCTAAGCTATTGCTGACCTCAAAAAAGATGATAGTCAATATAAGTTCTATAGCAGTCAAGAACTGAATTCTGGCAACAACCTGAATGAGCTTGGAAGAGGACCCTGAGCATCAGATGAGACTGCAGTCCCAGCTGACACCTTGATTTCAGCTTTGTGAGATCCTGAACAGAGGATCCAGCTAAGCTTTGCCCAGACTCTGGACCTACAGAAATAGTGTGCTAAGAAATAGATGTTATTTTAAGCCACTAATTTTGTGGTACTTTGTTGTGCTTCAATAGATGTACAACTAATAATGGATGGAGAAGTAAGTGATAGGTAGTAGGTTAGATATATAAATAGATTTTTAAAGGAAGTATACTTATGAAGTAATATGATTAACGTTTTTGTATTAATCCATTTCAGTGGAATTTAAACTTCAGGCTTAAAAAGAATGCTTCTATATCATGGCAAAAGATTAAGTAATACAATGATAAATTGAAATATTTGACAGAAATTAAGAGCTAGCATTTTATATGATAGGAAATAACCAAAGAGATATAGTAATTCTGGCTATCAAATCTTCCAGGGCAGGTATGGATGCACAGGGAGGAAACACATTCCATCATATGGGGTTGGCATAGAAATCATACTGAAAAAGGAACTACTTTGTCTGTTTATATGTGAGTTATTTACAGAGGCAATGAAAAATTTGCAGTAGAGACATACACACTTCCAGGACAAGATTATCAATCTGACAGAAATATTAAAAAGAAAATCTATGTTATAAAATTAGCCCAGGTTCCAGAATATTATGGAAAATCTCAACAGTAGGTGAGGAGAAGGTGAGGGTTTTGTTTTGTTTTTTTTTTTTTGTTTTTGTCTTTGGACAAAAGACCATTTTCTAGAACAATTGGTTTAGGAATTCACATGGAAAGGAACTATACCTGTTCATTGAGACTGCGTATGGGCCAATAAATAAAAGTAACCACAGCACTAAATTAAATTTAGTATCAGTTGGGAAAGACAAAATTCAGCAAAACTATCATATAACTTACTGAATTTTAGAAAAGATAGCTGTATAGATCTTAATGTAGATCTTAAAAATGTGGATCTTAAAATAAATTATAATATAAAATGTATATAATTAATAGTTCTCAAGAAGCACAGGAAGAACAGGATGCAAAACCTCAAGCTCAAGCAAGGAAGACTTTGGAGCTGAGCTCCCTTCATAAAGCTAGGACCCCTGAAAGACAGATGCACCTATTAATGAAAATGGGAACAAAGGTATTGTTCATCAGCCGTAGGAAGCAACAATAAACAGATATAATGTATTTTAAGGTTTGTGCATTGTCTGGAAAGTAATGAGTAAGTAATAATGTTAAACTTTAATGGGACAAGGATTCATATTGAAATGGCTAGTGTAACCAGTAAAAATAAAGTTAAGCAAATGTATAACATACAATCTAATAGAAGGGGAAATGAAATAATGGAAAATTATTTTTTAATCTAAACAAAGACAACAAAGAAGTGAAAAGGAGCATAGAACAGATAGGTAAAACAGAAAACAAATAGCAAATGTATTAGGGTTCTCCAGAGGAACAGAACCAATAGGTTATAATATTTTATTTTATTTTATTTTATTTTTAAATTTATACTTTAAAAATAAATATTTTATTTGACTTTAAAATTTTTTGTAATTTGGAGATGAGGTCTCGCTATGTTGCCCAGGCTGATCTTGAACTCCCTATTTTAGCAATCCTCCCACCTCAGCCTCCCAAAGTGCTGGGATTACAGGCATAAGCCCCCATGTCTAGTCCATATACTGCATATTTTGTATATATATTATATATATATAGGATAAGGTATTGGCTCACCTGATTATGGAGGCTGTGAAGTCTCATGATTATCCATCTACAAGCTGGAGACCCAGGAAAACCAGTGGTGTGGTTCAAAGGCCTGAGAGACAGAGGGCCATTGGTGTAGTTTCCAATCTGAGTCTGAAGGCCTGAGAACAAGAGTGACCAGAACAGGGAAGATTAATGTCCCAGCTGAAGCAGTAAGGCAGAAGAAGCCAGATTCCAACTTCTTTGCCTTTTTGGTCTAATCAGGCCCTCAACAGATTGAATGATGCCCACCTGCCCTGGGGAGGGCCATCTGCTTTACTTGGTCCACCAGTTCATATGCTAATCTCTTCTGGAAACATCCTCACAGACACACCCAGAAATAATGTTTCCTCAGATATCTGGACATCCTATTGCCTAGTCAAGTTGACACATAAAATTAACCATCACAGTAAGACTGTAGATATAAATTCAAATACCATAAGCCCTTGGTTTACTCATCTGGAAAAGGGGAATAATAATATAGGGCTGTTGTGAGGATTAAATGATAAATTAATATAAAATGCTTAGAACAGTGACTGACATAAATGCTATGTAGGCATTAGCTATTAGTATTGTTATTATCACTGTCAATACGAAGGGCATGATATATGATTTATACCTTGCCTGGCCTGGATAAGAGTCCCTATAATTGGGCAAGTAAGGGCCAAAAGCTGATGGGACTGTTGAAAGAAGACTCCTTGGGGCTCTGCCCACAAGTTGAGCTGCTTCAGAGTTTCGGTGACTTAATAGGACAGGGTTGGAGGGATGTCTCTTTTCATCATCCCTGTACTAGACTGTTCTGGCCCCAGGCACTAGAGTCTTTGGGAACACTCTGAGGTAGCACCTTGGCATGGACCTCATTGTTCTTGTGACTGGTCATGGCAGCAGCGAGGCAGTGAGAGAAGAGAGTGGAAACAGCTGTGACTCTTACCAACATATTTTTATAGGTACGTAGGAGATACTTTTAGAAATTTATAATATACCACTTTGAGGACTCTCAGTAATAAATGGGGAGGATTTTGAGGGAGTAATAAATTTCTGTACTATGATGATCAGGTTATCATGCTGGCAGTTTGTGTTAAATTCTTCACCCTCAAGATTGGCATCTTTAGGATTGTCAAGGAGCACAATCCTTCCTTTTGATCCATATCCCTTTGGGCCAACATTGACATAGACTATTGAGCCAAATGGTCCAGAGACTGGGCCTGCAATCATGGTACTGTATTCTTATATTCCTCTTTGATTAGAAATGAATGACTAATATTAAAATAATCAAAAGAATCAGAGCACTGTTTCAGCAGCTGTTACATTTAAACACTTGTGGCAGAAATTTAAATTGTATGATGTATTTTAGTGAATACTTTTAAAATCAATCAATATATCGTGTCTCTGCTCATCTTAGTGTACAAGACAGGCCATGCAAGTCCCCTGCCAATTATGTTTTACCTGTTTGGGAGGCACTGAGAGCCCATATCACCCTACCTCCTGTGTACCTCCAGTGTGCATCCTGCTGTCCTATCTCTAGCTGGGCCATTAATAGGTACTTTCCCATATGCAGGCTTGCCAGTAGCATGAGGTTGCCTCACATAAGAGTTTTACTCAACAGGGGTGTCCTATCCTGGGTAGTGATGAAATTAAACTCTTTGAGGAATTTGAATGTAAGTCATATAGACAGAGACTGAAGAAAGTAATTTAGCATAGAAATGAGACACATAGAGGAAGTTAGCAGAAGCCATGAGGAAAGAGGAAGAGGATAGAGGTAAATCAGGCAATCATGATGTATGAAGAAGAGGCAGGTAGACCCAGAAGGAGATAGGAGGTGCTGAGTCAAAAAGCATGGAGTCTACTAGAATTAAGTCACTAGTGTATCCTCGACAGCCATGAATGGCCTACCAATTTTTGTGCCCTGCAGGAGTGGTTTTATTTACTTTTGTAACTTTCTATGTATCTTGATAATAAGCCTTATCACTTGAAGCCTAAGTGTGCCTCTCTGTTTCTTGAAAGCTGAATGAACCTAACACCTTTCATTCCAGCACCAATTTAGCAAACTGACTATGTGGGTTTAATTCCCACGTGGAACAAGTTGGCTTTGCAAGGGTATGTGATCATCCTCTCCAACACCTAACAAGCTATGAAACACATATCAATTGTTATAAGAAAGATGAGTTTGAGACTCTGTAAGAACTACTGAGGCTGGGCGCAGTGGCTTATGCCTGGAATCCCAGCTCTTTGGGAGGCCAAGGTGGGAGGATCATGAGGTCAAGAGATCGAGACCATCCTGGCTAACATGGTGAAACACCGTCTCTACTAAAAATACAAAAAATTAGCCAGGTGTGGTTGCATGTGCCTGTAGTCTCAGCTACTCAGAAGGCTGAGGCAGAAGAATCGCTTGAACCTGGGAGGCAGAACGCAGTCCAGGGCAGACTTGGATAGAAACATGTGATAACCTGGGAGGCAGAGGTTGCAGTGAGCTGAGATCGCACCACTGCACTCCAGTCTGGGTGACAGGGCAATGCTCCTTCTCAAAAAAAAAAAAAAAAAAAAAAAATAGATTTACTGAAAACCTGTCATCAATGTTGTAAAACAAATCAAAGCTGAAGACTATTCTTAGTGGACCAATAATATTAACTCTTTAACATGAAAAACTACCCCTTCTCCCACTTTCAGATATAAATTATAAAGTTGAACCATATGTTTAAATTTAATTATTTTTACTATTCACTGGGTAAATCTCCTATAATCTCTTGTCTTTACCCTATCAGGATGATGTGGAGTTGGGAAGAGTTTGCATTCCCAAAAGAAAGCAAGTGCTGTTACCAGAAGAGGGGGAAGATGTGTGTGACAAACAAAAATGATAGACAGCCTATGCATAACTAGGTACAAGAGGGCTATATCAATACAGTTGATAAAATATTATATTCCAATAAAATCCATACAGAGCATAGAGCAACATGAATAATGGTATTTAGTGAATACCATGAAAAACAATATTTAGTCAGAAGGCAATAGAATTGAGGATATAACATGATTACAACTTTAGAATATGAAAAAATAAAAACCTTTTGCCTTGTGGTGGTGGAATAATGGATTATTATATTAAAATCATTAGTATATTTATAAGAATATTTCACAATGAACAAAATACATTCATTAAAAAAGACACCTTATTCTACTTTTAAGTAGGGAATTCCATTTTTAAAAAAAATATGGGAATCTGCTCTTCAAGTAACTATTTATTGGAAACTTGGAACTGTTTATGAGATCTGTGATTCTTTCCCCTGGCTGTTTACTGGTCTTCCCCCAGGTTGAAGAGCTTGGTGACCATTTGAAGCTCCATTGCTGTTGCTGCAGAAACACTGCCAGTTTGAAATGACTGCTACCACATGCCATCACTCACCACCGTTATCAAAATCTGAGTGGCTTAGGTGGTCTGAAGGGAGGTCCCACCTTTGCCAGAGCTAGAGTCCAAAGACCCTTTCAAGGCACTGTTTGCCACAGTTTTGAACCTGGTTAGATCTTCAGAGCGTAGGGAAGGCCGCTCCTCTCCCCAGTACTGTACTCAGTCCAGGGCAGACTTGGATAGAAACATGTGATAACAACAACAGCAGAATATAACTGCTTGGATTCCAGAGGTGTAGTTCCCCTGGGTCCACTGCGTGAGCTCACACACACACACACACACACACACACACACAAACATCTGTTTTCCCTCTGATGTGTGACTACCATTCATTTTTTCAGAGAAAATAATTGACCATTTTACTTGTTTGTGAGCATAAAGAGGGCAGGCTGGAAGAAATAATTGTGATTGTAATGACATTTGTGGATGTGAAAGATTTGGAGGAGGGGCAGTCCCTGCTGAGCTTTCAACACTGAACATATGTTAATTTATAATTGGGGGTGTGTTTCGGGGGGATTATATTATGCAATAACTATTGAGGAATGAGCAAATTGGAAAGAAGCATATTTGGTTTGTGCAAAGATAGTTCCAATTACGGTAATACATGGAACCTGACTATCCTCTATGCCTGATCACCACAGAGCTCAATATTTGCAAATATATTGAAACTTATTTTATTTTATCATACCAGTACATTCTATACCTATTCATCCTACCAACTTGGTGTCTACATAGATTAATATATTCTTCCAGGTCATGTGGTCCCCTGTTCACCCATCATAGTTCATCCAGATACTACTCTTCCTGCCTAAATATCAGTAGGGTGACCAATTGACCCAGTTTATCTGAGACTGAGGGAGTTCCTGGAATGTGTGACCATCAGTGCCAAAACCAGGATAGTCCTGAACAAACCAAGATGAGTTAGTTAGGCTAATCTCAGGTCTGCTGTGAAGGCTTTACCAACTTTATTCCCACCCATTCTAAAATGGCCTTCAATGAGTTCTTTTCATCTTTAAGGTTAACACACACTCATTTTCAGTTTATTTAACATATATTCTCCATTGGGGGATTATTTGCAAGTTTCTTGAGGGTAGGACCCACATATTTTTTAACAACAGAGTGCTAAGTAAGTATTAGAAAATAAAGTGGATCTAAGAATTTAAAAATAATACTTACATTGTTTTAAACATTATGCAAGCTTCCTTTTGGTTGAATTAAGTAAAGCAATGAAGCTTAATGGTTATGAATGTGGATTTTATTTCAGGACAGGCTTGGGTTCAAATTTCCACCTTGTCAGTTACTGATTATGTGACATTGGGCAAGTTAATTAACCCCACTGTGTCTCAATTTCTTAAATCTGTAAAATGGGAATAAAAATAATAACCACTTCCCAGGAATATTGTAGGCATTAAACAAAATAATGGCTAAGTGTGTAGTATTTTGTGTAGCACATAGCACACAACTCATTATTATGTGGTATTTGTTAATAAATGATTACAAGTCAATTAATTATATTCTTCCATGCATTGTTTCTTCCAGAGAGTTTATGTCATCCCAAGCAAAAGCAGTTATTAAAACTACTGATGATTATTTGCAGCCTCAGTTTGGCCCCAACAGACTTGTGCATTCAGCAGCAGTACCAGAAGGGTCAGAACTTCAAGATTACTCCACACATCAAACAGCATCAGATCACAGCCATGATGAAATATCAGACCTAGATAGCTACAAATCAAACAGTAAAAAGAATTCTTGTTTTATATCAGCATCCAAGAGAAACAGACCTGTCAGTGCTCCAGTGGGTCAACTGAGGTAATCAAAGCTGTTCTCTGTTCTTTTTAACCTACTGTTGAAGTTCTTTCCTTTGAGCAGAATTTATAATGTTTCAATTGACTATCTCAGACATTAAAATGTAACACATCTCTATGGTTTTGTTTTTGTTTTTTTCTTTGAAAGCACTAGAGTAGAATGTTAATTACACTGTGGGAAATATGAGATATACTTCAACCTGGGTAATCAGAAACTCTGAAAAGAATATTTGAAGCAGAATCAGGCTAGGATCATGAAATATCTTTGCTCACACGAACTTATTTAAAAATAAAAATGCTTTCTTTTGATATTTAACCAATAGTTTGAAACAGAATTGAATGACATTATTATAAAACCATTTTGTAAATATGTTTTCACGTCAAGATTGTTATCGTAAACTGTTAACACAAGAGTTCATAGACAGAAGAAAATATTGGTAAAAACTAATACCAATCAAGCCAAGAAACTAATACCCCACTATTTTCAGATATTTGAATATGTGAATAGGTTGTGTTTTTAACTTACGTGACATTTTAAATTTAAAATGTTTACTTTTCTTCTGTGGCATTACAAATTAACTTGGTTAGAGAATTATGAAGAAAATTTGACATGTTAGTTTACCACATACTTTTGCTGAGAAAAATCATAAAGATCAAAATTAGTTTTGCCCGAAGATGAAACTTAGAAATCTTCACTTTCACCACTTCCAGACAATTTGAAATAAGAACAATACAATTAAACTTGGAATCAAAATTTTAAAATCAAAATATTTTTGAATTTTAAATCATTTTTTAAAAAATTAAAGAATTTTGATAAACATGAAACTTGTGTAGAATCTTAGCCATTTGCTGTTTCATGATATTGAGACCATATTACTATTTTTTGCTATCAGAACATATCATATATATATAATTTTTAGTTGCATATGATATATATATTTTTTAAAGGACTGTTGTGTTTTATAAGTAAAGTGATAAAAAATAATTTATTCTGATATATATGTTTTATATGAGCAGTTTTGGCAAACACCGTGTTTAAAATTTTTTGGAATATTTAAATAGTGACAGTGTTACTCTGTAACAACAATCTTATCCTATAAAAAGTTTTGTTAGGTATACTTACATACATAGGAACAATCTTTAGTGCTTATACCTGTTTAAAAAATTCCAGGATAATATTTATTTAAAAATTTTTACTAATTAGCATGCATCAATTTTTCTGTTTTTCTTTTTCTTCAGGGTTGCAGAGTTCTCTTCTTTAAAATTTCAGTCAGCCTGGAATTGGCAGAGATTGTCTCAAAGACACAAACTTCAACCAAGAGTGATTAAAGTAACAGCTTACAAAAATGGATATAGAACAGTCTTTGCCAAAGTTACTGTACCAACCATCACCTTGGTAACTAGTGTTCCAAAGTTTTCTGAGCTTTATTTTTTTTCCCTTACTCTCTTTATAATATAAAAATTGAGAAAATTATTGTTAATATTTTCTTTTTAAGAATCTGAATCTGCAGATTGCTTGTATATATGTAGATTTCATAGGAATTTCACTCTTTTTTAAAAAAATTCAATATATAAATAGTGTATTTAATTAAACAGATGCAATGGCATTATACCTTGTAGAGTTATTAAAATGACAGATCTTTTAAATATTAAAATTAGTCAATAATTAGATATGCTTCATGCTGTGACTTACCTTTTATTTCTATATTTTCAACTGCTAGAAAATAACTGTATTGGTCAAGTTACTAAACTTGGCAAGTGACTCAGCTGGGTTTCTATTTTGATCATTAGAACCTTTCGTTTTGAGGAAAATATATTACTTTCTTTGTCGTAAATCACTTTGACTTACCTCTTGCTTTCTTCTAGCTGCTGGAACAGTGCACAGAAAAGCTGAATCTGAACATGGCCGCAAGACGAGTGTTCTTGGCAGACGGCAAGGAAGCCCTCAAACCTGAAGATATACCCCATGAAGCCGATGTTTATGTTTCAACGGGAGAGCCCTTTTTAAATCCACTCAAAAAAATTAAAGGTAAAAAAGATTTTAAAAATACCCTACCCCCACACATACTGAATTGCTTAAGGGGTGCAATTAAAAAATGATTTTCATCCTGTCTTTTTTGCATGGTTTAACAAAACTAATGTTTACGCATTTACAGCTCAGTAAGAGGATAATGTGCTTAATGAAAGAAAAATCCACTGACAGCCACGTTTATTGCCCTTCATTAGCATTGGTGCTTAATTTAATATAGATCTGAATAGACATTAGGGAGCCTGCAGGAGGTTAAATGGTGAAAATATAATAAATTAAATCAGAGATTATTGAATTTACTGTTTAGTTTCTGTGACACTCAATAGACATAATTCATTAGACTTATTCTCTCAGAAAATAGTTCAAAGTTTCAAGTATCATTTATTCATTTACATTCTTGGTGTTTTTTCAGATAGTATCAACATAATTATGAAAATGTGGCCAATAATGAATATACATTTCTTATATACATGTGATTCTTCTAATAACACATTTCATAATAAATGTTCCAGCTTGATTATTTTTTACCTTAAAATGTATAATACAATCCTACACATATTTTCAATAAAGGTTTGCCAAAAAGTTCATTTCTTTCAACATTTCAGAAATGTGGAGATTTTCTAAAATTAAAAAAAAAATAGCATTATTTTTTTCTTCAGTGGATAAGAATACATTTTAAGAGAGAAATAAAAGCACTACTATCTAAGAATATTCTTCCAAGCATGTTGTACCCAGAGTTTGGTATCAAGTGCTATGTATGGTAATCAGATTTAAATAACATGAGGAATAAGGACTTTGCCATAAAAATTCAGTGTGTCTAACTGCTGTACTTTCCTATGCTTTTTATACTTTATTAGAAGTAATTTTTTCCTGCAACTTCTATAAAGCTAGTGAATCAAAGGCAAGTCTAGGCAGTAATTCCATAAGTAGAATAAAAGTAATTCTGGAGTTCATTACAGATGAGGTGATGAAAATCTCCCTTCTGTTAATGTTATTGTATAAAGTCATACTAGCATTTCTCTCTTGTATAAACTTTATCTTCAGGAAATAAGCAATTTCTTGAATTCAATAGAAAATTTAAGATAATTTGGTTCTTGTGAAGAAGCTTGTTGCTATAATGCTCATTGAAAATTACCTATCTGATAGTGTAAACTCATATATTTTTCACATTTTGCTTTAAGTTTAAAATATGGCTGGCTGCCTTAATTTTATATTAGTTGAATCATTTGCTTATATAAAAACATGAGTCTTAGTGGGAAAATACTTTTCTGTGACTTTAAAAAATTCAGATATATTTGTAATGATTGCTTCATTAAGATCCTTGATTATTGTTATTAATAAGAAATGCTTGCCTTTCATATGAATAATGGTATTGTGGAAGAGACATATAAAACTTATTTACAGCTAAGCTAAGAAGAAAATCTCCTGGACATGTATTCCTAAAATAATAATGTCACACACATGACTGAGCTTGGTGGATGATTTTTAAATGTACTAACTAATTTCCTCCTACTTTTTGTTTTCTCTTTTATCCTTTTCAAAAGCCAAGTCCAGAACAAAAAACTTCTCTGCTTTGTCTGCATATCTTTGGCTGTGTTTCACTGTGACATGCACTGCTGTTCTTTTAGCACCAAAATGTTGGCACACATTCCTGAAAATTTCACACCATCTCTTGCTGGATCAGCAAGCTTAACCCACCAAAATCTGGTGTTGTGCAATGGTTTTTGACTGATAATCAATCTTTATGCTGCTCGACAGTTGTTGCTGGGACACGGAGTAGAGCAGGTGGCAGATGTGCCTTGTCTTTTGAGAAAAGAAATTGTAGGTGAGCTTGGACACAGACTAGCATATCTCATGTCCATTAAAAAGAGTTAGGATAAGTATAATGGGGAAAAGCCATTCATCCAAGTTAAGCTTATAGATAAGCTTAAACAATGATGTTTGGTTTCTTTTAGAATGTTAAGAATATAAATGTAAATATATACACATTTATATATGAAAGGTAATATTTAACTTGATGTGAGTGATATGCAATATATCACTCACATATTCACATACACTTCTTCAAACCACCAAAACCAGCTTGAAGATTACCTTTCTGTCATCTGTTTTATAGATAAATCGATAATTTTCCAACTAGCCACAAATGTACCATTAAAATAAAAACTTGTATGAATAACTTTGAAAGTGGTAGATAAACTTAAAGATACATGATCAGAAGTTGGAAAATTGAACATGCTAAAGGTAAATAGGGGAAAACAGTTGGCAGAATTGATTGTTACTGATGTATCTTTCTAAATGAGCATAAATATTTTATATACAATGGGTAACTGGTCATTATTTTAATTTACAGACTTTTATTCATTCAATAAACATTTATTGAGAGTCTATATGTGCTAGATACTAGGCCAGGTCAGAGAAAGATAAAAGCTGTGGCTCATAGTGTGATTTCTTTTTTATCATTATTCTTTCATCTCTGATTTAAATTTTGATTTAATTTAAAAAAACATATTTTTACTGAGTACCTACTACGTGTGCCCCAGCATAGGGATAAAAGTCCTGGCCTTTAAGGAACTTAAACTGAGTAGATAAGTTATAAATCCTTCAAACTGAGAACACTATTTTACAACATAAATCAAATGGATCTTATTTTATTTCTGGCATTGGAAGGCCAAACAAGTCCGTATATATTTTGGCCATTATATTTTCATACTTCATTGGTTTTCATTATTCATTGGAAAAGCAATGTAGATAGAGGAAGTTGCGTAAGAACGATTTCCAGATTTACTAAGACAGAAAAAATCCGACAGAACATCTCTGATATTTTAACTATTTTACTACGCCTTTTGAGCATCACTGTTGACAACCAGTGGCATTGGATCTAATAGAAAGCCAGAGAGCTATTCATCACATACCTTGAAACACAAAGCTTTCATATGGAGGTCAGGCCAAGGTCAAGACTGACATGAAGCATTCCTTGTTGAAATGCAGTATTAGAATGATTCTTACATTTTAAAGTTGAATATTTAATCAGAAATATTAATTGTATAAGGAAAAGATCAGGAACATAGAAATATTTTATATAAATACTGTTGAAAATGATGCCTTATTAGGTATTATACTTCTGGCATTTGAAGTTTTTACATTTATTAATAATTCATTGAAATTATGAGTATGCAGTTAATGAATTGCTTGAAAAGGCATATTAAGTTTTCTGATTCATGGCCATGTGGTTTAGGTTTTATTCACAGTTTCCTGAATCTTCTGCTTAATTGTGACACAGCACATGGATCTTGGATCAGATCCATGGAGTTTATGAGTTCAGCTCCTTTATAACTGCTGGAAGCTGTATGTAAGTAATGCAAACATAGCATAATAAATGGTTTGTGCCCTGTGCTTGCCTGAATATCTTAAATAAGATGAGGGGAAAACACTGTTTAGACCTAATTCGCTAGGTCCAAGTTCTATTGTATGGAGCTCTGATTGTCTTTAAAAATTTTTGGTTTTATATTTCTACTCTCTCCTATATATCCTATTCTATTACTGGGCTTTCAGAATTATCATTTACAGTGATTCATTTCAGTCCTGAGTTTTGTTAACAAGAAGTGAAACTTGGTATTATGAATAAGATTTTAAACCTTTTATATCCTGTATTGTAAAGATGTAGTCACAGAAAAAAATGCATGAAAGGAATTCTTGATACTACACCTAAGATCTAAATTTAAGCCTAGATATTTTCTACTAACTGCCATGTGATCTACAAAATGAAATAATTTGCTATGACAGCTTGTGATTGACAAGAATATGTGTGAGCACATTTAAAATAGGCCATCTTTTCATGTAGAAGTGTCAGTGAAATGATGGATTCTCATCGTTTTAATTATTGATGATTTGGAAATATTTCAATTCCACGACACACAAGACACATTCTAAATAGCAGCATAACACTTTTTCTCATATCTGCGTCCATAATGAAATGTTCTGTCATATTTTGTTTTTCAAAAAATGCATTAGTTTAATGAACCTGGATTCATGCATTATATTCTCTTCCATTTTATGTCTACTGAATTTGTTGATTTTTAAATTGTTATGTTAAAAGCACAAGTTTTAATAGGTGACCCACTACTCACATCACATCATACCTTAATATTTCTGCTGCTAGATCTCAAGACAGAACGCTATAGTGCTGCCTACACCAATGGCTGCTTTAGTCTTGCCAAAGCAGATACCAGCCTTTGTGGTGTTCACCTGCAGGGCATTCAGTCAGCTACAGTAGTTAGGACTGACTTTCCCAAATTCCCTTTTATCTTTTGGTTTGAATAGTGTATTTATTAGGTTAGATTGTTTGTACATTTTAACTTCCACTACTCTATATATATTCAAAAGGAGGAAGATGGCATTATATGGAGAAAAAAATAACCATTTTCTTCTCAGACAGCATATGATCCTTCTATTTCTGTGAGGGTAAAACTATAGGAAAAATATTTTATGTATTTTCTACTCCAAAGTTTTAAATCTGTAAATAAAAGAATAGAATATCCTTACTATATAAAATAGGTGTGGATTTCAAGACAATTATGAGATGGACCAATAAAGTGTTCTTAGCCAGTAGGAAAATCTATAGCCTGCATGTGACTGGCAGCATCTCTTTATATTGTCAAATACCAAATCATTGAAAAACACCTAAATTCTTGACATAACCACAAAATGTTGAATTATATTGATTCACAGGGACTGCATTTGTTTACTATACAGATGCTTGCAAACCTATACTGTTCTGTTAACTTGCATGCCTTTACAAAATTGAAAATGAAACAGTTACCTCTAAAGCAAATCACTTAGTTGTCTGCCTACGCTGCTTGTTACTTTACCTGATAATTCATTTATATATTCTATAGTTATGCTTTCTGAGCGGTTTGCTATTCGAACTTTTCACTTTTGAAGGCTTTAGATATCTTGTTAGGAGAGTTGTGAGAAATGCATTATTGTTTATTTTAAAGGACACTAGACTCGAAGTCGGATGATGTTGCAAGATTCTAGTCCCTGTGTCTGGTCTTGGGCAAACTGGTTTGTAGTTCAATGTCCTTATCTGTAATATAGATGAAGTAATACTTTAAATGACTCTTGGATATTTCTAATAAAGGTAAATTATTTGAAAATTAAGTGTCTATAAACCCCTGGTCTAAACAGAAAACTTAGAATACCGTCTTATAAACATAATTAAGACTTCAAGTTAGTGAGAACTTTGTGTCCACTTTTACCTTCCTAGAATAGCTGGCTGGGTTCAGGAAAATAACAATAACAAACTTTGTTTCGACTTTCTTCATCACTGCCAGGAAAGCAAACTAGAGTGTGAACCTGGGCCAGTCACTTAATCTCACTAAGCCTGAGTTTCTTCATCTGTAAATTGAGGATAGTAATGTACACCTCAGCCAGGTGTGGTGGCTCTCACCTGTAATCCCAGCACTTTGGGAGGCCAAGACAAGCAAATCACGAGGTTAAGAGATCAACTGCATCCTGGCCAACATGGGGAAACCCCATCTCTACTAAAAATACAAAAATTAGCTGGGCATGGTGGCACGCGCCTGTGGTCCCAGACACTCAGGAGGCTGAGGCAAGAAAATTACTTGAACCCGGGAGGCAGAGGTTGCAGTGAGCTGAGATCATGCCACTGCACTCCAGCCTGGTAACAGAGCGAGACTCTGTCTCAAAAAAACAAAAAACAAAACAAAACAAAAGTTTACATCTCGCAGATGTATTATGGGAAGTAAAGAAGATGATACAAAAACCTGGCATATGATAGTTACTTAAAATATTATTTTTCTACCTGCCCTTATTTATTTTCCTTCTTTTGCTCCATCCTTTCTAGGTATGTTTCCACAAGGTTTTCATACAAGTTGTTACACATATCTGATTTTACTAACAAAGGTATTTGCTAGGTCTGAGATCTCGAAATAAATACAACCAAATTAAAATACCTGCCAAGCAGTTATGTATACAGCATGATATGGGAATCTGAGTTAAAGGCTTTGAACTCTCAATATCTATGTGTAGGTCAAAATCAAGGCCTTTTATAAAAGGAGCCCCAAGTGGTCTTAATCTGCTCCATTCCAAAAGTTGTATTTTAAAATATGTTCATGACCCAGGGCTAGCCTTAACTTTAAGCTGCCATAACTTATTTAAAGAAAGTTCATAGAAAAGTTCAGGGAAAGGGTGACAACATTTTGACTGGCACGATAGATGGGATGTTTGTAATTTTAATCAAATGTAAATTGAAGACATACTTCAAATGATATGTCAGACTAGTGTTACTGAGTTAAAATCTAATGACAACCACTGTCATTATTAGTTAAATATAGCCATCATGCCTATAGCAATAAATGATGACACTTAAGAACATGCAGAAACAAAGAGCGCAAGTATTTAGAGAAAAGGGAGTGACTAGAAACTCAGTTGAATGCAGGAATGTGACCTGGATTTAATCTATTTACCAAACATAGAAGCAATTGTATTTTGGGCAGATGATATAATTGAATATAGCAGTATGTTTTCTTACTGTCAGAGCATTTGTATTTTATAAACTCATCTTGCACTCATGAAATGATGTGCTTATTCATATTTAATGTCATTATCTATACCTATTTGACAGTCATAGCATTGTGTTTTCAAATTTACTGCCCAACTACAAGAGAATGAATTTTTAAAATTAGGATTTTTAATAAGCTTGTGGATCTGAAGTTGCAAGTTTGCTACTTTTTATTCTAGAAGTAGAATAAGGCAGTATTCTTTTGGTACAAGCAAAATGGAAAATTATAATGTTGGAAGCATCGAGATTTATTTAATTTTGTGACAGACATTGGCTTTTTTGAAGTAGACTGAGGAAATATAATTATATTGTAGTTAGACCTTTTAACAGAAAGGCAAGCTAAGAAGTACTTTATCTTTTTCATGGTTTGGTTAAAAATAAACCATGAAAATAAAATAAGACATGGATTCTATGAAATAAAATATAATCTGTGGTTGGAACATAAGGTTCTCTGAGTGCTTTGGGAGAGTAAGTATATGAACAGTCAGGCAGACATGGCAGTCCCTGAGCAGCTGAGATACGACCCTTTTGGGCACTATTTTCCAAGGTTATGCTAAACCTTAGGTCTTCACTAGAGTCTGGTCACCAGCTGCATCCTAACCCAGCAGAATCTTAAGTTTCCAGAGAAAAGTACCTAAGGAGAGGAAGACTGGGACAGGTCTAGGTCTGATTGCTTTGGAAGCCACCATGTGTGGCTAGCAAATTTAGAGGGGATAAGGTGATCAGGTGAGAAAAGGGCCCTTTCTTTGGCAGTTGGTTGTGTAGGACAGAGACCTTGCTGAAAGAACTATTGACAAGGTAGTGATTCAAGAACAGTTCAAAGGGAAAAAGGTAGAGATTCAAGAACATTCCAAAGGAGAAAAGGTTGAGACTCAAGAACAATTCAAAGGGGAACTCGGATGTTACTGCTGTTGAGATTTGTGAACTCTGAATATCTGAGACAGGTCTCAGTCAATTTAGGAAGCTTATTTTGCCAAAGTTAAGGATACATGTCCATGACACAGCCTCAGGAGGTCCTGACGACAGTTGCCCAAGGTGGTCCAAGCACAGCTTGGTTTTCTACATTTGAGGGAGACATGAGACATCAATCAATATATGTAAGGTGAACATTGGTTTGGTCCAGAAAAGCGGGACAACTCAAAGCAAAGATGGGGCAACTCGAAGTGGGGAGGGGCCATTAAGGTCAAAGGTACATGAGAGACAAATGATTGCGTTCTTTTGAGTCTCTGATTAGCCTTTTAACCTGATTCTTATAAAGGTACCAGATAGTCTCAGTCCCAGGAGTTGAAAATTTTTGAATTTTTGGAGATGAGAAAGTTAATGAAAGACAGAAATGTAGGAAGCATTAGGAAGCATTTGTTAATAATGGCTAGTATGAGGGCTGGCATGGTGGCTCACGTCTGTAATCCTAGCACTTTGGGAGACCGATGCTGGCAGATCACAAGGTCAGGAGTTTGAGACCAGCCTGGCCAATGTGGTGAAACCCTGTCTCTATTAAAAATATGAAAAATTAGCTGGGCATGGTGGTACATGCCTGTTGTTCCAGTTACTCAGGAGGCTGAGGCAAGAGACTCCCTTGAACCTGGGAGGTGGAGGTTGCAGTGAGCCGAGATCATGCCACTGCACTCCAGCCTGGGTGACATAGCGAGACTCCATCTCAAAAAAATAATAAAAATACAAATAAATTTAAAAAATAATAATGGCCAGTATATTTTCCTAGAAATTCAAAGTAGATTTAGATGGCATTAGGGTTCTTGTTTGAATTGCTTGGCTCCCTGCCCCACATGCCCTATAGTCTCCTCACTATTTTGTTGCTACTCACTCCACTCACCTCCAGCCTTTGAGAATAGCCTCTTCCTCACCAGGGTTGAAGCCTTGTCAAGTCTTTGCTGACTACCTTCAGTTTCTCTGTGTTGGCATGGAAGAGTCAGATTCTGTTTTTCTTCTTGCCTCTGGATGTAATAATGCTTACATTACCCTGACTGTCAGCCCTCGAACCACATTTCTTGATATGAAAACACATGTCCTCGGAGTGGTGATGTACACAAGAATCACTTCCTGTTGCTAAATAGGAGGGTTCCCCAGTCGATATGGTCTGGATCTGTGTCCCCACGGAAATCTCATATTGAATTGTAATCTGAAATGTAATCCCCTCATGCTGGGGAAGATACCTCATGGGAGGTAATTAGATCATGGGGGTGGTCCCCCCCATGCTGTTCTCATAATGGTGAGTGAGTTCTTACTAGATCTGGTGGCTTTATAAGGGGCTTTTTGCCTCTTTGCTCTGCACTTCTCCTTCCTGCCATACTGTGAAGAGGGATGTGTTTGCTTCTCCTTCCACCATGATTCTAAGTTTCCTGAGGCCCCCCTACCCATGCTGAACTATAAGTCAATTAAACCTCTTTTTAAATAAATTACCCAGTTTTGGGTATGTCTTTATTAGCGGTGTGAAAATGCACTAATACAGTAAATTGGTACCAGGTAGTGGAGCGCTGCTGTAAAGATCCCCATAAATGAAGCAACTTTGGAACTAGGTAATGGGCAGAGGTTGGGACAGTTTGGAGGGCTTAGAAGAAGACAGAAAGATGTGGGAAATTTTGGAATGTCCTAGAGACTTGTTGAATGGCTTTGACCAAAATGCTGTTGTTGGCTGGAGCAATAAGGGAAGATCTTAAACTGGATCCTGAAAGGACTTGAGTCTGAATAGGTGAAGTATGGGGTTAAAAGTGAACAGGGTTAATGAACAGATTTGCTTAGGTAAAATAGTGCTTCAAAGTAGGGTAAGACAAGAACAGAAAATTTCAATGGCATCAGATTGTCTGTAAACTCTTCTGTTAGACATAAGGTTAGGAAAAAGGACTTGTGTCTTTTTTCATATTCCTTGCACAGAATCTGGCACATGGGATATACTCAACAAGTATTTGTTGACTGCCTGACAGGCCCCTGATGGGCTGACTGACTGGCTGGCTGGCTGACTGACTTGGAGAAAACTTCAAAAACTAGTTCCAAGAGTTTTCTCTTTAGGTAATGATAAAATTGATGTCTTAGGAAAATTCAGCTGTGATTGGTGTATAGAATGTCCGATGTGATGGAGAAGAATCATATACAATTAGAAAGCTCTTGCAGATTTTAGGAGGCTGAGAGAGAAATGGACAAATGGGTCTGGTTGGAAATGGAAAAAAAATGATGCTTTTAAGAGTTACTGTGAAGAAGGAATAACTGAGAGGTCTCCCTTCCTTTACCGTGTCTCAGGTCAGATTCCCTAGAAGCAGAACCTGAGATGAGGATTTTAGTGCAAGAGACTTTTTGAGGGAATACTCTTAGTTGAACCATGTAAGGGAGTGAGAGAAGGAGCCTAGAGCAGAGGAAGAAGCACGGCCGAGACATGTGTCCACTGGAAATCTAGCCCCAGTCTGGAATGTGAAAGACACCAGAGAATTGCTCCCCTTTGAGGCAAGAGGACTGGCTACTGTGTCCCAGAATCAGTCAATCGTTGACTGTGGGCTGTCTCCCTAGGTAGGAGGGAGGAGATCACAACCTTGCAGGCATTTCCTGACTAGGTTTCTTTCAGTCAAAGGTAATTCTCAGAAGGGTGCAGCTGTGTGATGGTCACAGCCAGGACTCACAGCAACTGGAGTTTGGGTGCACTAGCCTGCTAAAAGGCACCTTGGTGGGGCACCAACAGTGTCTACTACACTATGCACTATAGTCGACCCTCTGTATCCACGGGTTCTGCTTCTGTGGGTTCAACCAAATGTGGATCAAAAATACTCAGAAAAAAAGAGTTATAAAAATAACAATAGAACAATAAAAAATAATACAAACAAAAATACCGTATAACAACTATTTCCTTAGCATTCACATTGTATTAGGTATTATAAATAATCTAGAGATGATTTAAAGTACACAGGGGGATGTGTGTAGGTTATATACAAATACACCTACATTTTATATAAAGGACTTGAGCATCTACAGATTTTGGTATCCTAGGGGTCTTGATAGCAAGCCTCCATGGATACCCAGGGACAACTGTACTTTCTTCACATAGCACCCTGCTGAGAATCTTCCAACAGCTTCCTGTCACATCCAGAATAAAATCCAAATCCTTTATCTTGACCTGAACAATGTGGCCCCTTTGTGCCTTTTCGGCTTTAACCACATACACTCTTTCTGTTTTTTCTCTCTCTTTCCTTCTTCCTTCCTTCCTTCCTTCCTTCCTTCCTTCCTTCCTTCCTTCCTTTCTCTCGCTCTCTCGCTCTTTCTCTCCCTCCCTCCCTCTCTCTCTCTCTTTCTTTCTTTCTTTCTTTCTTTCTTTCTTTCTTTCTTTCTTTCTTTCTCTCTCTCTCTTTCTTTCTTCCTTTTTCTTTCTTTCTTTTTTTCTTTCTCTCGCTCTCTTGCTGTCTTTCTTTCTCTCCCTCCCTCTCTCCCTCTTTCTTTCTTTGTCTTTCTTTCTTTCTCTCTTTCTTTCTTTCTCTCCCTCCCTATCTCCCTCCTTCCCTCCCTCCCTCTCTCTCTTTCTTTCTTTCTTTTCCTTCCTTCCTTCCTTCCTTCCTTCCCTTCCTTCCTTCCTTCCTTCCTGTCCTTCCTTCCTTCCTTCCTTCCTATGGAGTTTCACTCTTGTTGCCCAGGCTGGAATGCAGTGGCACAATCTCAGCTCACTGCAACCTCTGCCTCCTGGGTTCAAGTGATTCTCCTGCCTCAGCCTCCTGAATAGTTGGGATTACAGACACCCACCACAATGCCTCACTATTTTTTTGTATTTTTAGTAGAGACAGAGTTTCACCATGTTGGCCAGCCTGGTCTAGAACTCCTGACCTCAGGTAATCCACCCGCCTCGGCCACCCAAAGTGCTGGGATTACAGGCATGAGCCACTGCACCTGGTCTATTTTTCTTTCTTAAACATGTCAGGCCAATCCTCATTTCGAGTCTCTGTGCTTGGTTTTCACTCTGCTTGGAATACCTTTCCCCCAGATTTTCACAACTAACTTCTCATCACATATGCCTCTCTGTTCAGAGAGACCTTACACTGTTGGTTTCTCTGCCAGAGACTGTGAACTGCACAACTAGCTCTGTCCTCCTTACAGTTGTCAACCTGGTGCCTTGATGTGTGGACACCCAATAAATATTGTTGAATGAATAAGCAATTAGTTGGAGAGAAATGAATAAGCAGTATAGGTACAAGGTCTTGCTGAGAGAGTGGATAACTGTAAAAGAAGTGGAAACACTGACAGAAATAAAAACTGTGAAGGGTGAGTCAGTTTGTGTAGAAAGATATGAAATTTTACTTTAGACATTGAATTTGAGATATATGGAAGTGGCAGAAGAGTGCAGTGATTGGGAGCACAGCTTCTTGAACTAAATTCATATCCCAGTGCCACCACATACCAGTAGTATGATCTTGGGCAAGTTAATGCCTCTGTGCCTCAGTGCCTCAGTTTCCTCAACTGTAAATAAGAATAATAATATTACCTATCTCATAAAGTTGTTGAGAGAACAAAATAAGTTAATATCTATAAATCACATAAATAGAGTCTGGCTATAGTATTGTTTTCCATGGAATTTAAGGAGTTCTGCATGTGAAAGAGTTTCAGCCAGAGCTGGGACTAGAGTTGGGTGAGTGAAGTACCAATGGGACACAATTTGAGGAGCCACTTGCTCTGAGGGTTGTGTGAGGGCCCTGCACAGCTTCCTTAAATTTTGCCTCATTGGCCTTCACTCCCCTCACCCTAGTGCTGGCCTTGGAAAACCCTTTATTGGTAAGATTCTCTAAATCTTGGCGCCTGTAACATCTCCCTCTGGCCTTAGTGGGAGTGGTTTCTTGCTCTTTCTAATCTCTGGGTTGCCTAACTGTCCTTCGGTTGCTTCTCAGCCTTTTCTATCACTTACATAACCAATTACCTGCAGTCAGTTTCCTCTGCCCAAATCCTCTGAGTAGGTTCTGCTTTCCTGATTGGACTCTGACTGATGTAACAATTAATATACTCCGACACTCCATAATAAGCAATCGAATTTCAGGGAGGTGAGGGAAGAAGCTAACATTTATGGAATGACTTCAATATGTTAGGTAATTTTACATATTATCAGGGGAATCAGCCCCCACTATTTCAATGTAGGTTCTTTTCTATTTTCCCTAAGTGTCGACTGGTCTGAGAAATAAAGAGAAAGAGTACAAAGAGAGAAATTTTACAGCTGGGCCTCCGGGGGTGTCATCACATATTGGTAGGACTGTGATGGCGACCCTGAGCTGCAAAACCATCAGGTTTTTATTAGGGATTTTAAAAGGGGAGGGGATGTACAAACAGGGAGTAAGTCACAAAGATCACATGCTTCAAAGGGCAGTAAAGATCACAAGGCAAGGCAAAATTAGAATTACTGATGAGGGTCTATGTCCCACTGTGCACGCATTGTCTTGAAAAACATCTTAAGAGGAAACAGGATTCGAGAGCAGAGAACCGGTCTGACTAGAATTTACTAGGCTGGAATTTCCTAATCCTAGTAAGCCTGAGGGTACTGCAGGAGATCAGGGCGTATTTCAGTCCTTATCTCAACCACATAAGACAGACACTCCCAGAGTGGCCGTCTATAGACCTACCCCCAGGAATGCATTCCTTCCCCAGGGTCTCAGTTATTAATATTCCTTGCTGGGAAAAGAATTCAGCAATATTTCTCCTACTTGCATGCCCGTTTGTAGGCTCCCTGCAAGAAGAAAAATATGGCCCTATTCTGCCCGACCCCACAGGCAGTCAGACCTTATGATTATCTTCCCTCGTTCCCGGAAAATCGCTGTTATCCTGTTCTTTTTCAGGGTGCACTGATTTCATATTGTTCAAACACACATATTTTACAGTCAATTTGTACAATAGTGGTCCTGAGGTGACATACATTCTCAACTTATGAAGATGACAGGATTAAGAGATTAAAGTAAAGACAGACATAAGAAATTATAAGAGTGACTGGGGAAGTGACAAATGTCCATGAAATCTTCACAATTTATGTTCAGAGATTGCAGTAAAGACAGGTGTAAGAAATTGTAAAAGTATTAATTTTGGGAACTGATAAATGTCCATGCAATCTTCATCCCTATCAGATAGTGGAGTGATGCTCGCTAGATAATTTTTAATGAGAAATCTGAGATTCAGGGAGGTATAGTACATCTAGTGTCACTAAGAAACAGAGTTAGGGTTCAAGCATAGTTTGAAGGTAGAGGTAATACCCTTTCACCATGCAGATTGTGGGTAAACTCCCATTAAACTACAATAATTCATTCTTTTTTTTCCCCCCCCATGAGGATTTTTTTTCCCCAGAGAAATACTGACTGCCAATGATCAGCACCTATGGGATCTCCTCCTCTTCTTTTTTTCTTCTTTATTTATTGAGGTCACATAATGCAAAATTAATAATTTTAAAGTGAGCAATTTAGTAACATTTAGTGCATTCACACTGTCATGTAACTAATACTTCTATCTAGTTCCAAAATATTTCCATCATTTCAAAATAGAACACTTTACCCATTAAGCTTCTCTTCAATCCCTTCTCCTCCCTGCTGCTGGCAACCATCAATGTATGTTCTGTTTTATAGATTTACCTATTCTGATATTTCATGTAAATGGAATCATATAATATGTCACCTTTTTTATGTCTGGCTTCTTTCATTTAGCATAATGTTTTTGAGGTTTGTCCATATTGTAGCAAGTATCAGTACTTCATTATTTTTTATGACTGAATAATATTCCATCTATGTTATACATTGTACCACCATTGTACCAGTCATTCCATAATGATCATATAATGCTTATCCATTCATCTATTGATGGACATTTGGTTACCACATGTTGGCTATTGTAAATAGTGCTGCTATGAACATGTGTGTACATGTACTTACTTGAGTATCTGTTTTCAATTCTTTTGGCTATTTATGAACTCATTAACTTACAGTTAATATAGTTAACTATATTTAATATGTATTTAATATATTTAAACTATATTTAATATATTTAATAACTAATAAGTTAACTATAGTTAATATAGTTAAAATAACTCATTTTTCTATTATAATTTCTAATTCCTATTAATTTCAGTTTACAAAATGAAAATACACGGTAACAAATTTCTGTTAAAATGTTTTTTCTCTTTTTGAAGGCTTATGTCTATAGTCTTATAATCTAGTTTAATCAGCAAGTTTTGTTTATCTGCTATGGTATATGTGTTTTTATATGTATATATGTTTGTCAGTAACAGAGAGAAAGAAGTGGGGGAGAATAGAGGGTTTTTTGTTGTTGTTGTTGAACATTTAATATAGTCATTCTGAGACTTGAAGGTTATTACAACCACTGGCTTATTTTTCATATCAATATTGGCAGATTTTATGTAAAGTAACATTTCTAGGTCAAAGAGGCCAAGCTTCTTTCAAGGTAAGTGCTAACAGAGAAAGATCATTTGAAAATCTAGGCAAATTTCAATGCAAAATAGCAATAAATGAGGCTATTTTCAGTTATCTGTAAATAAAATTATGTTTCTCTCAGAACAAATAAGAGCAGATGAGGGAGGGATCATTGTATTTTTGTAATTTATGTAAGAAGAAAATATGATTAAAATAAATTGAATGCACAAATAAGTAGCTCAGATGCAAATTATTTATTTATGAAACAAAACCTCTTGAAAAGAGAAGAATGCTGGCGGCAACTTAGAATGCAATATACTGCACTCCTGTTCTTACCCTTACATTTTCAAAGTCAAACATAGTAATTTAGTTGTGCTCTTGTTTATATTAGTGGGAGTTTTAAAACTTAAATTTCTGCACACAGCTTTGAAAATGTATAGGTCAAAATAAACTGTTAATGAAAAACTGTTTTTCATTTTCAGTGAAATAGTTTAAATCTCTCACCAAGGATGTCCTAGAAGGCACCTTCCTTCTAGTCACAGGAGAAGAATTATAGTATAATGTTACTATTTGGAGATCAGCATCTTTAAAGCAACATGGATAAGAAATCATATTAAAAAGACAAGAAATGTTTCCCAACCCTAAAGAACATAAAAGTTCAGGACCTATGTAGTTTCATAGTAAGCTAAGGACATTGGACATTTTCAATGGACCCTTTCAGCTGGGTACGTATAATCAGTAATAGAGGCATGCTAAGGTGAATTTTAATTAGGACTAAATTGTGGTATTACTCTTTCATACCCTGAACATCTGTTCCCTTCAGAAATGATGATTTATGCAGGCTATCAGAGCAGACAGCTTGCTACAGCTTATGTCACGGTTAGTAAGAAGCTGGTGGTAGCATTTCAGAAAACCCAGCATCTAAATGGAGACTGGCCAGTGTATAATACACAGGTAATAGAGGGAGGGAAGTATGATGTGTCCATTTTTAATTTTGAAGCCAAATATTGACTTGACTTAAAAAATTATCTTCTAGACCATCTGTTGTTAATGAAGAAAGTAACTTGGACAATGAATGGGTTGATGCTTCCTACTGATGTCAAAAGACGGAAAACCAAGCCTGTTCTTTCTATTAGAATGAAGAAACTTACTGAGAGGACCTCAGTCCGAATTCTGTTCTTTAAGAATGGCATGGGGCAGGATGGGCATGTGATTACAGTGGGAAAAGAAACAATGAAAAAGGTAATTTTATATTAAATATTGAACTATGAATTCAATTTCAAAATTTTGTGGCTTTTGAAATGTGTTATTTTTTTTCTTCTAAATATCAATGTCAACAAATAAACTGAAATATTAAGAAGACATTATATAGAACTAAAAAATTCTATATAAACCTGTTTATAAGTCTGTTTATTGCACTAATACCACAAATTACCATAGCAAAGCAACAATATTTCAGGAAATTATTTGGCTAACATAGTTAGTCATTCACCTAGTTGAAATGTTATATTTATACTAGAGAAAACATTCTAAACATTCTAATTAGTTACAATATTTTATAAGCTATTTAGATCGAAGCCAGTCTAACCTAGCTTCCAGTCTCAAATCTGCCTCTTTTCATTTAGAATACTGGTAAGACCTAAAAATATCCTTGTTCCTCTAAAGAATTAGCAAAGCCCCAAATCACTAAAGTGCAGTTTCAAAGTATTCATAGAAGTTTTAAAAACAAATCTAAGGGGCCCAAGAAAAATCATGAAACAAGCAAACTTAAAAAAAAATTAAAGTATTACTTGTCATACAAACGCATGTTTTTTAGAAGGTGTTTGTACTTTCTAAAACATCTTTGATATTAAAAAAAATACCGAGGAGCTAATGGGAATTTGAAACACACACACACATTTTTATACAGATAAGGATTTTTCAACCAATTTTAAAGCAACCTAATAATAATATAGTAACAAATGTGTTGAGAATGTATGAGAGACAGTAAAACATAACCAGATGCCTAGGCTTGAATCTTGGCTTCACCATTCACTAACTATGAGGCCTTGGACACCTTTGTTTCCCTGAGCCTCAGTTTCTTCATCTAAAAAAAAACAGAGATAACAGTAGTACCTACTTCATAGAGTTGCTGCGAGGATTTAACGTGATATTATGCATGGAGTACAATGCCTGGCACCCAGAAAGTTCCCATTAAATGTTTCTAGTCTCATCTTTGAGACTCATAATATACACCTCACAGAAATTAGTTTTCTTTCTAATAGAAATTTTTTGTTATGAAATCAAGATAATTTTGTTATAAAAAACTATTTCAAATTGAATGTTGCTTGGAACAGGTGAATAGTTGACTAGATATTGGAATTTTAATCAAAATATCTACTTCTTCATTTATTTGTTTTTGTGGTTGTTTTACAACCACAACTGGTTAAGAGCATTTACCAATGAGCTGGGAAACCTGAGTTTTGTTTCCTTCTCATCTGCAGATTTGGATTATGATATTAAGGGATATTACACAGCAGAGCAAATTGCTAAGGCAAGTTATAACATCTTCCCTGGCGATTTTGAAAAATAGAGAAGATGGACATATCTCTTGGACTGTTAAAATGCGATCATTCTTGGAGATAGAAGCTAGGTTAGATAACCTCTTGAGTTCACTTCAGTTCCATCTCTGTAATTCCATGCCTTAGTGATAAAATTGGAGTAATAGTCACTCTTACAGATTATATGTTCTTAGATGAAAGGTTGAGTATAAATAAAAATGCCACTGCTATTTTGCTTTTTGTCTCTAGAGAGGAATTTATTTAAAACTGGATGATCAAGGAAGTCTTTAGCTTGCATTTTTCTTTTACAATTTGTAGAAAATATTTAAAGAATTTTCACAAATTCATGATAGAACTCATGATAGAACATGATTTAGTAACAAATGTATTAGTAAATATTTGCCTCAGTATCACATTTAAGAATGAGGTAAAGAAGAGGAGGCAACAAAATGCTGATCTTGGGTGTCAATAAGAACTTTTTAGAAGGGAAAAATAAGACTTGCTAATTATTTTGTAAATAAAATTTAAATTTTGAAAGTGTTGTTGATAATCATAGGATCATGCTCTATTTATACATTAAACACCAAATCAGTAATAGAAATAAGGAAGTGTCAAAGTCTTAAGAGAAAAACAAATTATTTTCTCTTTTATGATAAAACATTAGGAATGTTAGCTATTTTTCAATTACTACTAAGTAATGTAAAACTGAAGTAGAGTGTAAAGTATTCTAATATGGTGAAGGTTATTGCAATGGGATAAGAAGAGAATTATTGAGGATGAGTGTTACAATAAGGTAGTTAAAGCATAAAAGTCCTCTATGAGCACAGAATAGAGCCTGTATGTTAATTACAAGGAGAAAATCAAAAGGAAATCTGTTTATTTACTTTAGGAAGTAATTAAGAAGTTTGAAATGAGGGCCAAAATGATATATTTCTTTACTAAACTCTAGAATACCAGAACTATAGCACATCTCTTTGCAATTTAAATCTGATGATTTTAGAATTACTAGATATGGTTTCAGTAATCACACAGCATGTGCTCCTATAGGATATAGGCTAAACATCTATATTCATGGGTTGAGAAAGGTATTAAGAAAAGTTTGTGGGCATAAGATGCCAAATTAATGGGAAATGAAATATGGCTGATATGGATACACAACTTTGAGATTAGCATCCTGGTGGATAAGTTTTATTCTCTTCCAATTACATCTTGGATTCATTTTCAGATAATTGATGTCTGTGTGGATTATTTTATTATTCAAGATAGCATTTCCTTTCTGAAAAATGTTTGATTTTTTTCCAGTAGTTAATAATTATATCTTACTTACTTGGGTTTTTGCTTGGTTTGCTACTATCACCAATAGCATGAAATTACAGTGGTGAAGAAAATGATGGAAAAGATAATGAAATGAATGAAACAATAAAAAAAAATTCGCTGTCCTCTTGCTCCCATTTGAACTGGCTGTTTTCTATGATCTCTATGCTGGGATCTGTCTTTACTATCAACCTGAGAATTATCATTCTCTCTCTCCTGTGTTGAATTTCTTTTCCCTGGTTCCCTAGTTTTCCTGTACCTCATCTATTCTACTGTGTGCATATTCCAGTGGCTTCCCAAAAAAGAGAATATGGATGGTGAATATTTTGAAATCTTGGGAAATATTTTTTCTTTCAAACATTAAAAGTATTGCTATATTGATTTTTGTTGCTAGTGTTGCTGCTGAGAAGTCTGATATCATACTGATTCATCATCCTTTGTAGGTGACACAAAGGATGAAAACATTTAGGACCATCTCTTTATTGATAGTGTTCAAATTTTTTTTCAAGATGTGCTGGATACTCAGGATGTCTTCTCAGTTTGAAAAGTGTCATCCTTTTCTTTTAGATGTTTTATTGAACTATATATATTTCTGAGAATATCCTTTTACTGTAGTTTTTCTGTTGTTATTTTATGGAGCTCCTACTTTTTTATGTTGGATCTTATGTACTGAACTTCTAATTTTCTTATCTGGGAGATTTGCTTATCTTTACCTCCCAACCCAGTGAATCTTTTGCTTCTCCTTGTACCGTCTGTTTTTTTTTGGGGGGGAGTTGGAGGGGGGTTGGAGACATTGCTTTTGTTTTATTTGGTTTTGGTCTTTAATGTTACAGACTACAGACTTACTTTAAGTATGAGTTACTCCTCCATCAATATTTAAAATTGAAGAACCAAAAAGTTGGTTGAAAAGCTATGAGCATAGGTTTGTGTTATTGACAGATGGATTTCATTGGAGAATGTTTTGACTAGGATTTTTCATTGGGGTTGGGTTCCTAATTATCAGTGTCTTTTCTCTGGAGTTAATCAATTTCAGCAAATAAAGTCTGCCAATTTGAGCAATGTACTAGCCAAGTGGAGAAGGGGGTTAAGAGTTTCACATTCAATATGTAGACTTTCATTTAATTCTCCTCTTTTCAGTAAGAGGTTTAGTCTCTCCAGAGAACAAATCTCGTGTCTTCTCTTCTGATAGCAAAAGTATAGTTGCCTACCTGGTTGATGTGGGAAGGGTTCTGGAGGTTTATCTGTTTTCTGTATAGTCAATCTGTTTTTAGCCCAACTTTTAGAGGTACCTAATGCCTCAAATTTATAAGCCTTTTTGGGGTTCTGCAATACAAATAAAATGTACTTTTACTAGTTTAAGTTTTGACTTTTCTGGTCTGCTAAATCATTTACCACTTAATTATCTTCCCACCTTTCTGATTCTCTTTTTTGGAAAATAAATGTCAAGTGTCAATCTTTTAATATTGATAATAATTGATTAATAATTATTGATTTTTATAGATAAAAATGAATAATTCTAACATTTTCTTCCTATCCCAATTGTTTTCCCAGTTTCTTGGGGTTTATGCAGCGTAATTTGGCAAACATAGTGTTAGCTTACTTCAATGAGAACAGAATACTTTTCCTCTGTTACCTGGAGGCGTCATATACTTACTGCAGGCAAAAGGCCCACAGTTTTTTCAAAGTGTGGTCCACAGAACACTTTCATCAGAATTGTCTGGCTTTTCTGTTAAAGGTTCAGACTCCTAGGCCCTACCACGCCTATTGAGTTAAGAATTCTTGAGTGTGGGCCCTAGTAATCTGAATTTCAACAAATGTCTCCAAATGATTCCTAGCCACTCTAAAGTTTGAGAATTCTTATTCCAGTGTTCTAAAATTTCAAACTTACTAATTGATGGAAATCTTCACAGACTTCCTTTTTGCTTGTTCTCCTGTACTTCTCATATAATTTAAGAGAAAAAAAACTTGTGAGACAGAATAAAAGAGGTTGGGGGAAATTAGATAACTAGTTGTCAGATTAGAATGAGTGCAGGGAGTTCAGAAATCAGGAAATAGAAAACATCTACAAGCGGGCAGAAAAAGAGTGGTTATGTGTAGCAAGTCTGGCTTAGGAAAAAATACTCCCTTCATATTTATATGTAAACATATTTCATTGTAATTACTTTTTCCTGTTATTACTGAAAAAACATATAAGTATTGCGAGAATTACTGCTATATGAATGTCAAGGTATAAATAAGCAATAGACTTTATTAGATGCCTTTAAGCCAGGAGAAATATGTATTTCTATGATGTTTACCATTTATTAATTAAAAAAACATAATAAGCTTAAACAAAAAAGTAAGAAAAATTTCAAGCTTAAGAGGCCCAATTCAATTGAAATAACACAATATAATGATATGATTGTGGAATGTTCACACAGAAATTAGTAACTATGGCAGCAGAGATTTTCCCAATAGTGTGGGTAAAATAATTTAGAGCGTATCTTCAGAGATTAAAAAAGGAGCACCTGGGGTAGCAAAATTTGATTAAGGATGCTCAACATGGATTCCAACAGAGGAGGTCATGCATAATTAGTATGTTGGAACTTCTTTAAAGAGCTTTTTATGAAATATGAGGAAAAGTCCATTGATACTACTTATTATTATTATTTAAAAATTAGGCTAGTTTTTTAAACCAGAGATTAAATCCGATTAAAAAAACAAAAGAAGAGTTTTAAAAATACGGAATTTGATAATATGGTTTATTCTCAAGAGGCTATGAATAGCCAGTTGCCTTTTCATTATTTAATGTGAATTTCTAGGATTATACAATTGAGTTATTTTAGAATATTATGTCATTATTTATAGTCAGATTTTTTTCTTAAATGAAATTCTAAAAAAAGCAAAAAGAGAAAGAATGTATTTAATAGAAATAAAAACAAATGAGAATTTTCAGTCTAAAGATTCATTTACTTTACTGATGGTAGTTAAGGAAAGTCCTTAATATTATTTAGGGGCAGTTGAGACATAAACATGGCCAGGCACGTAATCCCAGCACCTTGGTAGGCCAAGGTGGACGGATCACCTAAGGTCAGGAGTTCGAGACCAGCCTGGCCAACATAGTGAAACCCTGTCTCTACTAAAAGTACAAAAATTAGCTGGGTATGGTGGCGGGCGCCTGTAATCCCAGCTATTTGGGAGGCTGAGGCAGGAGAATCATTTGAACCTGAGAGGCAGAGGCTGTAGTGAGCCAAGATCACTTCACTGCACTCTAGCCTGGGTGACAGAGCAATACTCCATCTAAAAAAAAACCAAAAAAAGACATAAACATGACATTCAATTTGAAAGGTAAAATGTATTTCTGTGGTTTTTTTTTTTTTTTTTTTGAGGCGGAGTCTCACTCTGTTGCCCAGGCTGGAGTGCAGTATTTTTGTGTTTTTTATTAAAATTATTTTATAGTTTTTGTATGTACATTTTATATTTTAACGTATTTTAATTTTTAAGAATATGTAACAATAATGGTTACATTAAAGTGTTTATTAGATTCGTGTCCATGCATACCTTATCATTAAAGAATCTTTGATGAATTTTATCGAGTTTCTGGACATTAGAATCACAGGATTTTACGAAGTAATCTAGTCACGCTACTCAAAAAACTGAAACTTAGACAAGCTAACTACCATATCCAAAGTGGATCAAGTAAAATAGCTGGTACTATAACCCATTTTCTGATTTTAAGAGCAATATTCTTTATTATTCAAAACTTCCCTTAATATTACTTTTTCTTAAATTTTAATTCCTACTGTGTCGTGTCTTAAAAATGATTTAACATAACCATCAAAAATAAAAACGTAAGACATCTGTTTCCAGTTGGAGTAATTAGTATCAGACTAGCCATTCCATTCTAAACAACTGAAAAACTGGAAAAAATATATGACAACTATTTTTAGGTATTAAACAACAGGAAGCATCAACTATAATGCCTAAGAGAAGGGGAAAAGTTGAAGTGAGTCCTAAAGTTCACTATGTCTTTGTACCTGGAGGAATTTATGGATCGTAGTAGAGAGAGAGGGAGGGAGGGTGGGAAACAGTGAGAGAGAGAGAGAGAAGAGAGAATCTAAGAAAAGCACAGTGGTTCCCATAAACTGAAGAGAAAGACATCAAAGTTCTAGGTGGCTGAAATTTGCAGAGCAATACCATAAGAGGGAACTCTTTGTAGAATAGTTCTCAAATTTTCTGTAAGCATCCCCTCATGTCTTTGGCTGACTATTAAGTTGCTTATGCATAGGGTGAACTCCACAAGGCCTGACACAAACAACTGCCAGGAAAAGAACAACTAATTAGGATGTAAAAGGGAAACAAGTATGGGAGTATGTGCAGGGTCAGGAGACATTTGCCTTTTGACCAGTTGGAGAGGAGAGGTCTTGTTGAACTTGTTAGACAAATTGATGAAGATTCCAGTAAAGGTAATTTATATCCACAAGAAAAGTTGATCAATAGAAACAGACCCCAAAATAGAGTTAACCAAAAAAGACATTTAAACAGTGATTATAAATATGTTCATGTATTTAAAGAAAACATGAATATAATGCAAAGAGAACTGGAAACTTAAAATAGAACCAGTGGAACTTCTAGTTCTAAAAAATACAATATCTTAACTGAAATAAAACAAAAAACAAAAAACAAAAAAACCTGGGCTTAACAGCAGGTTAGATATTAGAGAAGAAAAGATCAATGAACTTCAAGACAGGGCAATGAAGCTATCCAAACTGCAGTGCAGAGAAGCAAAAGGAAAGGACCGAAAACAAGGACTGAGTGTCGGTAACTTGTGGGATATCAATGAGTCTAATAGAGGTATAATTGGAGCCCTAGAAAGACTGAGAAGAATGTGAATATTTGAAGTAATAATGGTCAGAATTTTTCCTGAGTTCATGGAAAACAACCCACATATCTAAGAAGCTCAATGCACCTCTACTAGAAAGATAACCAGATTAAGGACATAAATCACATTGCTGTAAACAATGATAAATAGGAAAGCTTAAAAGCAACCAGAGGGGAGGAAACACATTAATTACAGGGATACATATGTAAGAATAAAAACTGACTTCTCTTCAGAAATTATGCAAGACAGAAGATAGCAGATACCTTTAAAGTGTGGAGAGAAATAATATGTTTAAAGTGCTGAAAGAAAAACTGGTCATCTTATTTTGTGTTACAGTAAAAATACCTTTAAAAATCTTTCAAATAAAAGCATTCTCAGGCAAATAGAATATGAAGCACTTGTATCTAGCAGACCTATACTATGAGAAATATTAAAGGATATTTTTCACTGGAAGAAAATGATACCAGAAACAAATTTGGGTATGCACAAAGAAATTATTTTAAATATACATGGTACATTCAGTTTTATAGACCCTTTGCTGCTTATTGAGCCATTCCCAGTACATTTAAGAGTATTAAAATTATGTTAAGAATGTTTCCTGACTACAAAAGAATTAAATTAGAAATAAATAACCAAATATATCAGGTCACTCACTCTCCAGCTGTGGAGAGTTGTTTAATGTAGACATAAAACTCCCTTTAATACATTTATCTTAATAGACTATATTTAATATTATGTATGTTATCTTTCTTTAATAGATTATATATATATTATCTTTAATAGACATTAAATTCCCTTTCATATATACACCTATCCTATTTGTCTTGTCCTTCTAGATATAGAACTCTAATACAACCTAAATTACCAAAACTGAGACAGAAGAAAATTTATATCTCAAAATCTCTGTATGTATTAAATAAATCAAATTTATAATTAAAAACTTTTCAAAAAACAAAATTCCAAGACCAAATGATCTCACTGGTGAATTTTATCAACCTTTCATGAGAAAATAATATCAGTTGTACACAAACCTTTTAGAAAATAGAGAAAACAGGAAAACTTCCCCTCTCACATGATGAGACTAGCATTATAAAGACATTACTAGAAAAGAAAATTCATACCACTATCCTCCTAACCATAGATGCAAAATTACTTCATAAAGTGTTAACAAATCAAATCCAACAATACATCATGATCAAGTGAGTTTTATCCCAGGAATGCAAAGTTGGTGTGTTAGTCCATTTTCATGCTGCTGATAAAGACATACCTGAGACTGGGCAATTTACAAAAGAAAGAGGTTTATTGGACTTATAGTTCCACATGGCTGAGGAAGCCTCATAATCATAGTGGCAGGGAAAAGGCACGTCTCACATGGTGGGGGCAAGAGAGAGAATGAAAGCGAAACGAAACAGTTTCCCTTTATCAAACCATCAGATCTTGTGAGACTTATTCACAAACGCGAGAACAGTATGGGTGAAACCTCCCCCATGATTCAGTTATCTCCCACTGGGTCGCTCCCACAAAACATAGGAATTACGGGAGTACAATTCAAGATAAGATATGGGTGGGGACACAGAGCCAAACCATATCAGTTGGTTTAACAACAGATAGTGTAGGTGACCACCTTAAGAGAATACGGAAAAAGTCATATGCTCATTTCAGTAGGTATCAGAGAGGAATTTGACAAAATTTAATATTCACTTATTAAAAAAAAATTTCATAGCAAACTTGAAATAGAAGGGAATTTCTTCAATCTGGTAAAGAATGTGTACTAAACACTGATTTAACTGCATACTTAATGATGAAAGACTGAACCGTTTTTCCCTAAGATCAGGATCAAGGCAAAGATGTCCTCTCTTTTCATTTCAGCTTACCATGCTATCAGAGGCCCTACCCTGTGATAAGGCAAGAAAAAAGTAGTAAAAAGTGTATAGATTTAAAAGGAAGAAATAAAAACTATTTTATTTATAGACAATGTGATAAGAGCATGAAATACCTTAAAGTAACTAAGGAATACATTCAGCAAGTTTGCAGGATACAAGGTCAGTGAAATTGTATATACTAGTGGCCATTAGAAAATGAAATTTAAGGAGAGTGGGATATCTGGCTTCAGAGCGGGAACCTTCTTTGCACCAGTGACGAAAAAGAGAAATATGGGTGATGTTCAGAAAGGCAAGAAGAGTTTTTGTTCAGAAGTGTGCCCAATGCCACACTGTGGAAAAGGGAGGCAAGCACAAGACCGGGGCCTAATCTCCATGGTCTCTTCGGGCAGAAGACACGTCAGGCCACTGTATTCACTTACACAGATGTCAATAAGAACAAAGATATCACCTGGGGAGAGGATACACTGATGGAGTATTTGGAGAGTCCCAAGAAGTACATCCCTGGAATAAAAATGATCTTTGCCAGCACTAAGAAGAAGGCAGAAAGGGCAGACTTGTTAGCTTGTCTTAAAAAAGCTACTAATGAGTAATAATTTGCCACTGCCTTATTTATTACAAAACAGAAATATTTCATGACTTTTTTATGTGTACCATACCTTAATAGATCTCATACACCAGAATTCAGATCATGAACGACTGACAGAATATTTTGTTGGGCAGTCCTGATTTAAAACTAAGACTAGCTTCTGGTTAAATGAATATGTTCAGTTTTTGAATTTTAATAGTAATTCCAATTCAGTAAATGCTATCACTGTGTACCCCTTCTAAAGCTATGATTAGACTTCGTTAGTAACATTCAACTTTTCACAAAGATGACGAGTGCCATCTTAAAACTTACTGGAGATTGGTTTTATATTTAAATTTACATACTGGGTTATGTGAATATATTTAAACACTGGGGAAATTCCTTCACTGTCTCAGAACCAAGCAAGATTCACCTGTGTTTTGTGTTCATTTGCCTCTTAAAGGCAAGGGTTGAAGATAAATAAGGTAGCAATATCTACTTTATACTTTTGGCCCTAACTATGCCCATCTAATTAGAATTCCCTGTATTCAAAATGGTTCCTTTTACTTACTGAAAGGAATTTTAGTGTGGTTTATGTGTAATATCAAAGGTTATTTAACACTTCTCACATTTTATAGATGATCTATAAGGTCACATGCTTTTAAAATAGTAGCAAATCTTTTATTATTATTATTGTTATTGTTATTATTTTTATTTATTTATTTTTAATTTATTATTATACTTTAAGTTGTGGTGCATGTGCATAACATGCAGTTTATTAAGGTCACATGCTTTTAAAATAGTAGCAAATCTTTTATTATTATTATTTTTAAATTTATTATCCTTTAAGTTCTAGGATACATGTGCAGAACGTTCAGGTTTGTTACATAGGTGTACACCTGCCGTGGTGGTTTGCTGCACCCATCAACCCGTCATCTACATTAGGTATTTCTCCTGATCTTATCCCTCCCCGAGCCCCCAACCCCCTGACAGGCCTTGGTGTGTGATATTCCTCTTCCTGTGTCCATGTGTTCTCATTGTTCAGCTCCCACCTATGAGTGAGAACATATGGTGTTTGGTTTTCTGTTCTTGTGTTAGTTTTCTGAGAATTATAGTTTCATCCATGCCCCTGCAAAGGACATGAACTCATCCTTTTTTATGGCTGCATAGTATTCCATGGTGTATGTGTGCCACATTTTCTTTATCCAGTCTATCATTGATGAGCATTTGGGTTGGCTTCAAGTCTTTGCTATTGGGAATAGTGCAGCAATAAACATACGTGGGCATGTGTCTTATAAACTTCACTCTTGAATTCTTTACATTCTAAGTCAAACTAAGTAATAATTTAGGATTGTCTTTAAACAGCCATTCAGAAACATAAAACTGTAGAACTGCTGTGTATTTGTGATTGGGAATAGTGCTTTTGCCAACTTAAAAGGATTAAACTAGAAGAGATATACACACAAAAAAAGAAAAAAAGAAAATGAAATTTAAAAATAAAATACCACAACACTCAAACACATGAAATACTTAACTATTCATTTAACACAATATGTGCAAGACTTATACAGTGAAAACAACAATTAATTGCTGAGAGAAATGAAAGAAGGCCCAAGAGATATATCATGTTCATGGACTGGAAACTTCAAAATTATAATGATGCCAATTTCTTGCAAATTGATCTATATAGTCAACATAATACTCATCAAAATTCAGCTGGCCTTCTCTTTGAGGAAAGGGGCATAAATTGACAAGATATTTCTAAAATATATGTGGAAATTCCAGAAATGCAAAGGAATTAGATAGCCAAATCAGTTTTAAACAAGAATAAATTTGGAGGATTTATACTACCTGATTTCTTTTAAAAAGTTGTATTTTAGTATTATTATTGTTATTTATTTTTTAAATTGACAAATAAAAATTGTATATATTTATGGTATACTACAGGATGATTTGAAATATGCCTACATTGTGGAATGGATAAACCAAGCTGATTAACAGTTGAATTACTTTAGATACTTATTTATTTTTTGTCATAAAAATCTACTTTCTTAGCAGTTTTCAAGTATATAATATACTGTTAACTATAGTCACCATTATAAACAATCATTCTCTTGAACTTATACCTCCTGTCTGACTGAAATTTTGTGCACTTTATAGCCAACATCTTCCTAGTCCTCCCACTCCCACTGCAGCCTCCTGTAATCACCATTCTACTCTCTGCTTCTATGAGTTTGACTTTTTTAGTTTTCACATATAAGTGAAATCATGTGGTATTTGTGTTTCCGTGCCTGGCTTATTTCACTTAACATAATGCCCTCCAAGTTTATCCATGTTGTTGCAAATGACAAGAGTTTCTCCTTTTTAAAGGCAGAATAGTATTCCATTTACACTACCTGTTTTCAACATCTATTATAAAGCTAATCAAAACAGGATGATATGGGAATAAGAATACACATAGAAAGCAAAGAAACAAAATGGAGAGTTCAGAAGTAGACCCACACATACATGGATAAATCATTCTTGATAGAGTAATTCAATGGGGGAAAAGACAATGTTTTTGATAACTATTGCTGAAACAATTGGATATTTCTGTGTGATAAGAACTTACCTCACAACCATTCATGAAAATTGATTTAAATTGATCGCAGATCTTATTATAAAGAGTAAAACTATACTAATTCTCAGAGAAAACGTGGGAGAAAATCTTTGCAACCTTGGGTAGGCAAATATTTCTTAGGACATAAAAAAATATGAACAAAGACATAGAAATCAACCATTAGCACATGAAAATATGCTCAATATTATTAATCATCAAGGAAATGCAAATTAAATCCATGATGAGTTACCACTATACACACATTAGAATGACTAATATTTAAAAGACTGACAATACCAAGTGTCAGTGAAAATGTGGAGAAATGGCAAATCTTATATTTAGCTGATAAGAATGCAAAATGATACAGCCACTTGGCAAAATAGTTTGATAGTTTCATATAAAGTTAAACTTATACTTAATTACAATCTAGCAATCTCATTTTTAGATATATACCAAGTCAACACAAAGACTTGTAAGTGAATGTTCATAGTTGTTTTATTTGCAATTAGCCAAACTACAGACAGTACAAAAGTCCATATACCTGTGAATGGATAAAAGATTATGATATATTTATGTCAAGGACTATTTTTCAACAGTAAAAAGAAATGAGCATTGTGGTAAATGAATGAAACCAGGTATGAAATATTACATGCCATGAAATTGTAGAACAGATGAACTATTCTCTAGTGAAAAAAACCAGATTATTGGTGATTTCAGGCGAGGAGTATTGGGTTGCAATTGGAAAAGAACATGAGGAATTTTAGAAGGTAGTGGGAATATTCTGTGTATTCACTGTGGTAGTTACACATGGGTATACATTGTTCTATCTGCATCAACTGCACCTACTTAAAATAGGTACAGTTTATTTCATGCAAATTATAAATCAATAGAGTGGATTTTAAAAACAAACAAAAATAATAATATGACTAGAATTGTAATCTGGATCATTTAATTATTCTTAAGAAAATTCCCTCTGGTCATCTACTTCTCATTCACATTCTAAAAATAAAATACGAAAACACCACAGGACACAAATTCACGAGAAATAGTTGCCTTTTCAAATCATATTTATGTTCATTACTAGTGAGAGCAAATAACTAGATTTGGTGTGCATTCTTTCACTTACCTTTATGAGAATAAGACAAATAATAGGGCAGCATATTAAGCTCTAGGATTTATTCAGGAAAGTACTTTTAAGGTACTTAATAAGATGGGTACAAATGTAGCCCAATCTTCTGGCATTTTCTGGTTAACATAATGGTAATAATTTTGATTATAAGTCATTTTTGTAAAATGTTGGCCTGAGCAGAGACTTATGCCATGGCATTTGATTACATTTTAATTCTTTGAAAATTCATAAACTATTTGACAGCCTTTCAATAAGAAAAAAAAAATTCTGTAAAAACAGATTCCCTTTCTCAAAATAATCATAATAAATGATAGTTCTCTTCTACTGAGCAAGTACAATTAATTGCCAAAGGTGAAGTATTTTTAGTAACCCAAATGATTAGTTTCACAATTATCCATTCATTTTCATAATTTTCAGCTTGATAAATTTCATCTAAAATTATTCCCTAGATTTTTAATTAAATGGTTTGCTTTTTAGGTTTATATAGTGAATACTGTTGTAATCTATTTGGTATACAAATACTCACTGAATTAGCTGAATAGATTTTCATCATTTGAGGAACATGGGACAAAAAATGTATTTTTCTGTCAGGATAACTTTAACTGCAAATAACAGATTCCTGATTGAAACAGACTTAAGCAAAAATGAAGCAAGAAAACCAGAGGTAGGGCAGCACCAAGCATAGTATGACAGAATTCCAGCTGTGATCTCTACAGTTTTCTGGAGTTTGTGCTCTTTCATATGTTGGTAACAAGATGGTTGCACAGCCAGGTATAACTATGTGCAGAGGCACAAAAGGACCATCTCTTCTCTATGAAAGATTAAGCCTTTCCCAGAAGCTCCTGCTTATGTCTCATTGACCAGAACTGGGTTATGTGTCTGTCTCAAACCATTCACCGACAAGGGGCATGAGACTACAATAGGTAATTTAGACACATCAAGATAATTGTAGGCTGGGCGCAGTGGCTCTTTGGGAGGCCGAGGCGGGCGGATCACCTGAGGTCAGGAGTTCAAGACCAGCCTGACCAACATGGAGAAACCCTGTCTCTACTAAAAACACAACATTAGCCGGGCATAGTGGTGCACACCTGTAATCTCAGCTACTGGGGAGGCTGAGGCAGGAGAATCACTTGAACCTGGGAGGCGGAGGTTGCATTGAGCCGAGATCAAGCCATTGCCCTCCAGCCTAGGCAACAAGAATGAAACTCCATCTCAAAAAAACAAAACAAACAAAACAACAACAACAAAAATATAATTGTAGTCTTCCTTGAATCAAGAGGGAGAAAAATCAGTATAGTAAGGATGAGGGTGGAGAATGGATATTGGATAGGCAGCCAACAGCATTACTATACACGTGAAGAAGTTTTCTTATTTTATTTCCTAGGACTTGCAAAAAGTTAGTGCTCTGGTACTAAAAAGAATTGGTTATTTGAAAAAAAAATTCTTCTGGAATTATGCATACTTTATAGCATAATTTCATAAAAGCAGACAGAATTTTTTGCTAGCTTATCAGAATCTTGATCAAAAGATATTTATACTAAAATGAGTTTAAATTAGGAATAATATATATTAACTCTTTTATTCATTAATTCAAAATATTTTTTGACGACTAATGTCTGCCAAGTACCTGGATATGGTGGTGAGCAAAACAAGCCATGGCCTTGTTCTCATGGAACTTTTAGTCTAGTGGTGGACAAAGAGATTTGTAAAATAAAGCCAGGTGTGGTGGCTCACACCTGTTATTTCAGCAATTTGGGAGGCTTAAGCAGGCAGATCAGGAGGTCAGGAGTTCCAGACCACCCTGGCAAACATAGTGTAACCCCGTCTCTACTAAAAATACAAAAATTAGCCTGGCATTGCAACAGGCACCTGTAGTCCCAGTTACTCAGGAGACTGAGGCGGGAAAATCACTTGAACCCGGGAGGCAGACGTTTCAGTGAGCAGAGACTGTACCATTGCACTCCAGTCCCTTAAAAGTGTGTTGACAGAGTGAGACTCTGTCTCAAAAAAAAAAAAAAAAAAAAAAAAAAAAAGGCATTTGTGAAATGATCATATCATTAAATGTGGAGTAGGTGGCATAAGGAAGGCTTCTTTCCTTTCCTATGAGGCTGCTCTCCCCCTTCATATGGTGACTTTTTGATTCCTGGAATACATCCTGCTTGCTCTGCTATGGAGCCTTTTCATATGCTGTGTTCTCTGAAATAGTTCCCCACTCTCAATATCCTCCACTTGTTTCCAGATAAATCCAGTTTATCTCTTCCCAGAAGCCTTCCTTATGCCACCTACTCCACATTTAATGATATGATCATTTTATAAATGTCTTTGTCCACCACTAGACTCAAAGCTCCATGAGAACAAGAACCTGGGTGTTTTTGCTCACTGCAATATCCAGGCACTTGGAAGATAGTAGTAGTCAAAAATATTTTGAATTAATCAATAAAAGAAACATATCAATTTGGGAGTTGTCAGTATGTAAATGGAAGATGAAATGTTGGGGTACCATTTAGTTTGCCTTAAGAGAGAGGCAGAAAGAATGCTAGGACTTACCTTGATAAACCCAAGTGAATGAATATGCATGATCCCATGAAGAAGACAAGAAAGCAGGAGAAAAAAATAGTGGATTCTTGTATCTCAGGATTTGTTCATGCTGGATATGGTTTGGTTGTGTTCCCACCCAAATCTCATCTTTAATTCCGACATGTTGTGGGAGGGACCCTGGTGGGAGGCAATTGAGACATGAGGGTGGGTCTTTCACATGCTGTTCTCATGATAGTTAGTCTCATGCAATCTGATGGTTTTATAAGGAGGAGTTTCCCTGCACAAGCTCTTTCTCTGCCTGCTGCTATCCATGTAAGACATGACTTGCTTCAATTTGCCTTCTACCATGAGTGTCAGGCCTCCCCAGCCATGTGGAACTGTAAGTCCACTAAACCTCCTTCTTTTATAAATTGCCCAGTATTGGGTATGTCTTTGTCAGCAGCGTGAAAATGGACTAATACAGTAAATTGGTACCAAGAGTGGGGTGCTGCTGTAGATAGCCAAAAATGTGGAAGTGACTTTTGAGCTGAGTAACAGTTAGGGGTTGGAGCAGTTTGGAGAGCTCAAAAGAAGATAGGACAAAGTGGGAAAGTTTGGAGCTCCCTAGAGACTTGTTGAATGGCTTTGACCAAAATGCTCATAGTGATATGGATAATGAAGTCCAGGCTGAGGTGGTTTCAAATAGAGATGAGGAACTTGTTGGAAACTGGAGCAAAGGTGACTTGCTATATTTTAGCAAAGATACTTGTGGCATTTTGCCCCTGCCCTAGAGATTTGTGGAACTTTGAAATTGAGAGAGATGATTTAGGGTATCTGGTGGAAGAAATGTCTAAGCTGCAAAGCATTCAAGATGTGACTTGGGTACCGTTAAAGGCCTTCAGTTTTATAAAGGAAGCAGAGCGCAAAAGTTTGGAAAATTTGCAGCCTAACAATTCAATAGAAAATAAAATCCCATTTTCTGAAGTTTAAGCCGATTGCAGAAGTTTGTATAAATAATGAGGAGCTGAAGGTTAATCCCCAAGACAATGGGGAAAATGTCTCTGGGGCATGTCAGAGGTCTTCACAGCAATGCTCCTATCACAAGCCTGGAGGCCTAGGAGGAAAAAATGGTTTCAAGGACCAGGCCCAGGGTCCCATACTGCATTGCAGCCTAGTGACTTGGTGTCCTGCATCCCAGCTGCTCCAGCCGTGGCTGAAAGGGGCCAATGTAGAGTTTAGGCCATGGCTTCAGAGGGTGCAAGCCCCAAGCCTTGGCAGCTTGTGAGCCCCTACACAGAGTTCCTACTGGGGCACTGCCTAATGGAGCTGTGAGAAGAGGGCCACCATCCTCTAGACCCCAGAATGGTAGATCCACTGACAACTTGCACTGTGCATCTGGAAGTGCTTCAGACATTCAACACCAGCCCATGAAAGTAGCCAGAGGGAGGCTGTGCCCTGCAAAGGAGTGGAACTGCTCAAGACCATGGGAACCCACTTCTTGCATCAGCGTGACCTGTATGTGAGACATGGAGTCAAAGCAGATCATTTTGGAGCTTTAAGATTTGACCACCCTGTTGGATTTTGGACTTGCATGGGGCCTGTAGCCCCTTTGTTTTGGCCAATTTCTCCCATTTGGAACAGCTGTATTTATGCAATGCCTGTACCTCTTGTTTATTTAGAAAGTAATTAACTTGCTTTTTATTTTAATTTACTGGATGGAAGGGACTTTCTTTGTCTCAGATGAAACTTTGGACTGTGGACTTTTGAATTGATGCTAAATGAGTTAAGACTTTGGGGAACTGTTGGGAAGGCATGATTGGTTTCAAAATATGAGGACTTGAGATTTGGGAGGGGCCATGAGATTTGGGAAGGGTGCATGAGATTTGAGAGGTGAAATGATATGGTTTGGCTGTGTCCCCACCCAAATCTCATGTTGAATTTCCATAGGTTGTGGGAGGGACCTGGTGGGAGGTAGTTGAGTCATGGGGGTGGGTCTTTCCCGTGCTGTTCTTGTGATAGTGAAAACGTCTTATCAGGTCTGATGGTTTTGTTTTTTTGAGACGGAGTCTCACCCTGTCACCCAGGCTGGAGTGCAATGGCACGATCTTGGCTCACTGCAGCCTCTGCCTGCTGGATTCAAGTGATTCTCCTGACTCACATCCTGAGGAGCTGGGATTACAGGTGCCTGCCACCACACCCAGCCAATTTTTGTATTTTTAGTAGAGACGGGGAATCAACCATGTTGGCCAGGCTGGTCTTGAACTCCTGACCTCATAATCTGCCCACCTTGGCCTCCCAAAGTGCTGGGATTACAGGCATGAAACACTGTATCTGGCCTCAGGTCTGATGGTTTTATAAGGAGAGGTTTCCCTGCAGAAGCTCTCTCTCTGCCTGCGCCATCCATGTAAGATGTGACTCGCTCCCCCTTGCCTTCCACCATTATTGTGAGGCCTCCCCAGCCATGTGGAACTGTAAGTCCACTAAACCTCTTTCTTTTGTAAATTGCCCAGTCTTGGGTATGTCTTTATCAACAGTGTGATAATGAACTAATACAATGCTCAAAACAAGTAAGATTTTTAATTTGTCCTTTGGATTTGTCAATATAGTAGTAATTGGTAATCATTGTGAGAATTATTTCAGTAAAGTGATGGTAAAAAAGCCAAACTGGAACAGGCTGAGAATGAATGAGAAGAAAGGAAAAGAAACAGAGAGCATGGACAAATCTAAGACATTTAACTGTAAAGTTGAGGAGTAGCTAGAGGGAGATACCAGCTGGGTATGGGGGGGATTTAATTTTCAAGATAGAAAATACTTATGTTTCAATATCAGTGGTAACAGTCTAGTTGAGAAGCACTAGATGAATATATATGAGAGAGAAGAAATGATGGATAATGTAAACTGCTTTAAAAGTTGAGAGCATACATAATTGAAAGCATAAGTGGAATATTGACCTTAGATAGGAGCAGGAACTCTTGTAATATAACTAGAAGGAAAAAGAGTGGATGACTATAGAAATAAATAGGCGTGTAGCTTTGATAGCAGTAAGATGAGCCTTCAAATTTCTCTCTGACATAGGAGATCATGTCATCTGCTGGAAATGAAGAGGCAATTAACGAAGGAAAGGCTAAGTGGAGATAAGCAGATTAGAGATTGTTGGAAATACTCTGTGGAAAGTGGGAGAGAAATTTGACCAAAGAAATGAAATAGAAGAGACTGGGCAGTACTGAGGGACCATGGAAGTTGGTGATCGTGAATGATAGTAATGTTGACATGTTCAGTTGTGTGACTTTCTCCAGCAGCACCAGGCCTCTCAGTGTGCACACAGAGAGGAAAGTGAAGGTCGCTCGGAGTCAGGATTTTGCAAGCTATGTGTGGTAAAAGTTATCCAAGAATGAGGAAGAATGACTAGAGTTAGAGAATATGATATGCTTGAACATCAAGATCCTGGGTGTTGGGGGCAGTGCTTGTTTGTTTTTGTTGAATAAGAGAGTTGGGGAGAAATTATTTTGAAATAGCGTTGTAACACCACTTTTCAAACTTGAGATTGTGTGATAGGAGAGAATAAAATCTTACCACTTGAGAGGGCCTTGAAGAAGTTAGTGACCTCAGGGGAAAGCCTAGTTTCTTTTAAAAGAGGTTGTGGGGCTAGTCAAATTTGTTGATCAGAGGACATGTTTTCCGAGTACACAATGGAAGAGCTTTAGAAATGAATAAAGGAGTTCAGGCTAATTTATACAGAACAGGAAAATACAGAGCTTCATGTGAATGTTGATGCAAAACTTTTTCCATAAAAGGCAAACAGAAAATAATTTTGGTTTTGCAAGCCATAAGGTCTCTGTAGCAACTCTCTCAGCCTTGCTGTGATAGCATGAAAGCAGCCATAGAAAATATGTAAATGATCAAGTGTGGCTGTTTTACAAGAAAACTTTATGTACAGTACTTAAATTTGAATTTCATATTTAAATCTATCACAAAATATGATCCATCTTTTGATTTATTTTTTAGGAATTAAAAATGTACAAGCCATTCTTAGCCTATAGGCCACACAGAAACAAGCTATGGACTGGAATTGGCCTTTGGACTGTAGTTTGCTAACTCCTGCAGTAGAGAATCTTTTGAGGAGAGTGTGTTGGGGAAGTGTAAGTTGGGGCTTATGCTTCCAGGTGTTAACTCATAAAACCGTATTAAAATGTTTCAAGGTTCTCTGTCTTTGAGAAGAACTAACATTTTTGGGGTCTAATTGGCTTATCAACCTGGTTCACATGACCTGCGGTGATGTTGGCCTAAGTATACTCTCTCATCTGAACTGACGTAGTGGCAACCCAGAGGTTCTGGCCGTTCCAGGAACTGCAAGCTCTGTACCAGATATGTCTGGAGATGGAGTTGACTCCCAGATCTGTAAACAAGTAGATTAAACTGAAAAGATTGTGGAATATTTCTTCCCAGGTACTTTTCAAAAAGATTCTGGTTTTACAGCATGATGATTTAAAATTTTAGTATCAGAAGAGTTTCTAAAACTTAAGCTGTATGTAATTAACAGGCCAGGTGCAGTGGTTCATGCCTGTAATCCCAGCATTTAGGGAGGCTGAGGCAGGAGGATCACTTGAGGCCAGGGGGCTTGAGACCAGACTGGGCAACATAGCTAGGCCCCATCTCTACAAAAATTAAAAAATTAGCTGAGTGTCTTGTGGTACATCTGTTGTCCCAGCTGCTTGGAAGGCTGAAGTGGTAGGATTGCCTGAGCCTGGGAAGTTGAGGATGCAGTGAGCTGCGATCATGCCACTGCACTCCAGCCTGGGTGACAGAGCAAGACTCTGTCTCAAAAAAAAAAAAGGAATTAACAAAATGTGAATTTGTAAAAGTAATATTTTAACAAGCTTAACAGGTACAGTAGTAGAAATGCTATTTTAATTAACCTTAATATTAGAGCAAGATGACACCATAATGTACTTTTCAATTGTAAATCATAAGAATGACCTTACAAGTAGAAGCTTCATTTCAGGGCTTTTGACAGAAACTTATAGTGATACTAATTCATACCACTGATAATTTACTCTGAGAAAATAATTACTGAAGGCTGGCATTGCTTAAATACTGCAAAGATTTTTCATTCTTCAAGTAGGAGGGAATGACAGTGTTGCTCATGCATTATTAAATTTTAGTATTTGATTTTCTAATGCCAGTTTTAAAACTCGTTTAACTCTTAAAACTTGCACAAAGGTTTGGTTTGCACACACATTTTTACTGATGTTTTAGCTCAATTAAAAGGGGAGTCTTTGAGTTAGAAAATGTTGTAACCAGTCAGAATGTCTATTATGAAAAGTCAAAAAAACAACAGATGCTGGCAAGGCTGTGGAGAAAAGGAATGATTATATACTGTTGGTGGGAATGTAAATTAGTTCAGCTACTGTGGAAAGCAATATGGAGTTTTCCCAAAGAACTCAGAATTATCATTTGACCCAGCAATCCCATTACTGATTATATATATCCAAAAGAAAAACCATTCTGCCAAAATGACACATGCACTCGTATGTTCATCACAGCACTGTTCTGAATAGCAAAGATATGGAATCAACCTAGGTGCCCATCAAAAGTGGATTGTATAAAGAAAATGTGGTACATATGCACCATGGAATACTATGCAGCCATAAAAAAGAATGAAAGTATATCCTTTGCAGCAACATGGATGCAGCTGGATGCCCATTGTCCTAAGCAAATTAATGCAGGAACAGAAAACCAGATACCACATGTTCTCACTTATAAGTGGGATCTAAACATTGGGTACTCATGGACATAAAGATGGCAACAACAGACACTGTGAACTACAGGGGGAGGGAAGGAGGGACTGATTTTTTTAAGACTCAAAGGCAGCAATATTTAAAATAATTTTAAAAAATTATTGAAATTTTGCTCGAAGTAAATGGGACTACCTTCAAGTAGATTATAGTTTTACTTAGTTTAATTGGTAAATTGTAACTTTAAAGGATACTTAGATATTTGAACCTTCACTCATAACTAGGAAATATAAATTGTACCAAAGGACATCATTATACTTTTAAATACAGTAATCACTTCATAATATTAAGCTTCATAATATTAAGAAATTGAAAACTGAACACGAGGACTGGAAAGATAAGTAATGTGGGGTTGTAAAGAGGAGATTATGTCTTGCTTAGGGTGTTATAGACCCTATAAGACCTACTGTAGATCCTTAATAGTATTCAGACATGATTGGCTAAGGAGCAATTTGTGCTGAATTATCTCCCTTGAGTATTTCTGTCACTGAGAGTGGTGGTGAAAGTGATCCATTTTCACTTTCACTCCAGTGACAGGAGAATTTTGCCAGCCAGACACCAACTGTGTTAATTAGAGTATTAAAATAAAAACAAGCATGGATCCCGTGCCAGTGTCAGTCAATATGTTCCACTCCTCTTTTTGTTTCAAGCCAAAAGAACACTCTAGTTTCTTTTCCTGATACTTCTTTCTTATATTTTGAACATTGCTTTCCCAGCATCTTTGGTAAAGACTGAAGTCCATGGGATGGGGATCCTGGATGAACTTGTGGGCAGTAGTTACTGAAGAAACTGACCCACAAGAGTAAAAAAGAAGGCAGGAAGAATAACCAGGGTTATTTAGAGAATCACTAGGTTGTTACATTCTTTGCAAGCACTTCGTTATTGAACCAGGTAAAGCATTGATGTTGTGAATGATCTTTTCCTCATAAATTAGAAAGCTCAAGAATATTCCTACCTGGGGGTGGTGGCTCATGCCTCTAATCCCAGCAATTTGGGAGGTCGAGGCATGTGGGTCACCTGAGGTCAGAAGTTCGAGACCAGCCTGATCAACATGGAGAAACCCCGTCTCTACTAAAAATACAAAAAATTAGCTGGGCAGGGTGGCGCATGCCTGTAATCCCAGCTACTGGGGAGGCTGAGGCAGGAGAATCACTTGAACCTGGGAAGCGGAGGTTGCGATGAGCTGAGATCGCACCACTGCACTCAAACCTGGGCGACCAGAGTGAAACTCCATCTCAAAAAAAAAACAAAAAAACAAAAAAAACAAAAAAAACCTGTAACATTATTCCTAATAACGAGCAGGTATGCATTCTTGATTGTGAGAAAAACAGCAGCAAAACATTGCTCTGAATTGCTCAATGCTCTGAATTGCAGCTAGTGTACAAGAAACATGCAATGCTATGAATGGCCATGGGAGCATGTGGTCCATGGGGACATGATTAGTTATGTATAGGAGTAGAGTAGAATAAAGGCTGAGAACCTCTGGTACATAGAGCCTAAGAAAGACCAATTTGTCAAATTGATTTGTCAGCTAAATATTTACCTTTAATATTCAACCTGTCTTTTGATAGAGCAACTGTATAAACCAAATCAGTCACAATGTTTGAAAGCTGTTCTATAGGCTGAAAGGAAAGTTCAACTTTGCCTCTATATAAACACTAAGCTATTGAAATACGTACATTGTCACAAAGCTACTGAATGGTTAAGCTAGGACTAAATTATGGGCTCCAATAATAAAGTAGGGACAGAAGTGAGCAAAAAGAGGCAGGTAGTATCAGCAGCTGAAAGATGGTTTGAGCAGTTGAAAGATGTTTTGTTTACTATAATCATATTAATATAATTCACATTGTCCTTCAGTAGTAGTTCTTGGTTATGGGAAAGTAATATTATAGCTGGGAATAGTAAAAAATGGATGACAGAGCCCTTTCAATTTCAATTTGGAAAATATTTTGTATTTTTAGATGAATATGGTGAATTTCATGTTTTGGAAGTTACTACTGAAAACCTAATAACAACCTGCCTCAGGTTACCTGACACTCCTCAAACCCCTTCTGTTCCCTTGATTTTCCTCACCTTGTGAGTAGAACTTTCTTTCCAGCTGAAGCATGTTTAAGTCTTCCTTGAAGTTGGAAAGATGATTGCCACATTGGGTTCAAAGGGCTACATGTAAAATAACAAGAACAGGTCATGATATTATAATATTTAAGAAGAGTGCATATTAGAAACCATTAAAGGTAAAGTCCTTGAGACTCATATTCATGGAAAACCTGAAATGTGATTTATTCAGTTCAGTTTTTAGTACCCAAACAACATAAGTTATCAAGGTGAACTGTGATCAGACTATTTTTATAATTTATTTTAGGACACTTGGAAAACATTTAAAAGCTAAGGAAAGTAGGTACTTAAAATCTAATTTAAAAGGTAATATCCTCTCATTGTGAAATAAATGGAACATACAGAAAGTTGCAAGAATAAGACAAACATCCCTCAGAGTTCTAAAGGTCTACCATTTATTAAATAATAGATAACCAGTATTTAATATTTGTTGCATCTTCTTTCTTTTTTATTGATACTTGTGTGTTTTTTACACACACACACAAGTACAATTAGGATGTAACAATTTTAACTGCCTTTAAATTTCATATATTAGAACATTTTATAAATCATTAAATTTTATTTTATAATATAATTTTTAATAACTGTGTAGTATAGAAAGGAGTTTAAATGTATATTCAGTTTAACCAGAGTTTACTAAATTATTTATAATTTTTTTCTTGCACAGGTTTTAGATACTTGTACAATGAGAATGAATCTAAATTTACCAGCCAGATATTTTTATGATTTGTATGGCAGAAAAATTGAAGATATTTCAAAAGGTAAGTGGCAGAGATTTTGTAAACCATTTGATAATATTTTGAAAGACATTTATATTTTGTTTTTACTTTGAACATTTAAAAGAAAAACATATAATAAAACATGTTTAATTATAACATGGATAAATATTCTTATACAAAGGGAAATTGTGAAAGGACATTAAGATTTTAGGAATTTTTTATTTCAAAACAAGTTTGGAGTTTTTAAAAAATTGACGGGTATTTTAACCTTAGTAAACCATAATTAAATAAAAGTAATTAATACATTTTTATAATGTTATAATGTAACAGCCAATTTATATAGGATACAGCTTTCCAAAGACAAAAATAAGAAATTGCATTACTGTATGATCACATAGAGGTTTTAAAACTGTTTTGGTCAACTTCTAGAGCTTTTTCAAAAGTTATGAAATGTAACAAATGTACCAAACTAACTGTAGTTCAGTTTGGAACCACTAGGAAGAACTCCAATAACCCATTACTCTCTACTAAGCGTGTATATCAGCAGTATGCTGGTAAATGTTATCAACTGACTCTGGAAAAAAAAAAAAAGGCCTCGATTTGCAGCATTTAGCAACTTCATGGTGTAGGTGCTCGTACCATGACCAATTTCAAGCTACCACTGAATGCAGAGTTCAGAGGGAAGGGTTTTAACTCACTGAATAAAGTATTTGGAGAAGAGATGAGAACAATTGGCTTTTGCAGACTGGTACAAGTTGGCTCTAGCACATCAAAGTATATATCCCTTGTCACAGAATTGACGGATTAGGAATTAATTTGACAGTAGAGAAGTTCACTCACTAGGTTCTTGCATTACCAACTCTACTACTATGTAGTACTTATTCTGGACCAGACACTATTCTAAGCTCATCACAAATATTAACTCTTTTAGCTCTCAGAGAAACTATAATTCCTATTTATTGCAGTAACTGAGGTACAGAGAACTTAGGTAATTTGTTCAGCATCACACAACTAGCAAGTGGTGGAGTTGGGACGCAAACCTTGGCAGGCTGGCTCCAGTAGCAGCGCTTTTAACCATTGTACTCTGTTCTCTCTCTCTCTTTCTGCCTCCCTCTGTCTTTCCACTTTAGTGTCTCGTCTATGTCAGAACTCCATTTGTTTTCCTAGTACTTTCCATACAGGATGTAATTATTGTATTGCTTTGTTACTTTTTTGTGTATATGCACGCTTCCTACCAGACTACAGACTTCCTGGGAACAGGCACTCAATAAATAGTACTTGGATTTTTGAATGAGTCTTATGTCACTCTCCCACATGATCTGTTTCTACCACAATGTAACGTAAAAGAGGGCAAGAACAGACACTAGCTTTGTTGTAATACTAGTAATAAGCACAGTGCCTGGGACATAGCTGACACTCATAAATGTGGCACGAATGAATTAAACTGTCTACTCTTGGACCTTTAGTTGGTTCCACTGTTATACTATTAAAAGTAACTCATCTTCAGTCAAGAAAAAAAAGTTATGAATTGTACTTTAAAGTAATTTCATTGTCTTTGTCCAAAGAGATTAGATATCCATCTAATATCTCTAAAGGTACTGTTTTGTTTTGCTAGCCTCATTTGTGAGTTTAAATTTCACATTCATGAGTTTAAATGTGTTATTGAAATGGTCCTATAATTTCATTCAAACTTTAACTCCATGCTTGGTGAGGGCAGGATATTAAATAACATGCCTTTAACTGCGAGGGTAGTGATTCAAACAACTGAAGTGATTTTGGGATGTGGCTACAGCAGATACTTCCATTTGTTTCCCATTTTCTCACTTGTACTATATAAAGCAGACTGTTTCCTTAATTTATCATCCTTCATTAATACTTACTGAATGATAACTATGATATTTTGATACTTATTGTTTCTAAGTCAAATTTTTTGGCCAAGGATTACATATGTGTGTATTCAGAAAGTAAATTTGTTTTTCTTGGCCTTTAAAAAAATGTTTTTATTAGATATCATAACTATTTTTCATTTTATTACATGTTTTTATCTGAAGATTTCAAATCTCCTGTAGATACCTACCCGTTATCTAGAAGGATTAGGTAAGGTTATTTATCTGCAAAACATGTAACACAAAGAATCCTTCCTTTTGTTCTTTGGGGTTAGTAAGAGTGTCATTATTAAAGCTGATTTGTTTCTTTCTTGCATTTTTGTCTCCTCCTCCATTCCTCTTGCTAAGATTTTCTTTATGATCAACAATATTTTGAAATTACTCTTAAACTAGCATTAATAAAAATAAACAACATATTTTCTTAATACCCTATCTAGACTTGAATTATTTCCAGTTCACCTGGAATTAAAACATCAGATGTGAATAAAATGCCAGAATTGAAACTAAGGAATCTTCATTAAGATGAGATTTATATTTAGAAAGTTTATTTTTCTCCTCCCAAATATGGTATAGCAGCATTACTTATCAAAACAGAAAAGCACTGACTCTGAGATGTGGTACTTCATGGATGCCAGAGGCATTCAGATTCATGCCTCATTCTTCACATATCCCAGAAGTGTGCTATTATCACATTTTAATGCATGCTTTGCCCTCTGTTTTTGCATCCTTGTAAAAGCTTATGCCAGGTGAAATTAGCCTGTGCAACCACTAACATGTGGAAGCATTACAAGTTCACTGGACTTAAAATATTTAAAGAAGCTAATCCTGTTGGAGGAACTTCCAGTCTGTAGCGCCCTAGTCACTTAACATTAGGTTTTTGAACTTCTGTTTTCTTTGTTTCTATGATGTTGTGCATCAAATGATTGAGGTCCCTAAACTTTTGTGTTTGATGGTCTTCTGGACTTCAACTTGGGAAAGGTCAAGTTTTATGTGAAAGTTGTCTTTTAATTTAAACAAATAAATGCTGATACTCTTGATTTGATGTATATCTCTTTTTTTTCTTGCTTTGTATCAGATCAGAAAAAATCTTTTAATAATGTCTAACGTTAAGATCATAGCAATTGCTTTTTATTTATAAGCACAGATTAGAACTGTAATTGTACCAAGGACTAAAAGCAACAGATACACAAAATAAAAATTTTCTCCTACTTATTGCTTCTTTTTTGGAATTAGATATACTTTCAAGTTTTCCTTCTATGCTGTGATAAATAAGCACATTTGATATAATATTAAACTACTTTTACTTTGTCAAGTAAACCTTGGAAAAGACAAACAGGATTGGCAAATTGCTTGTTTTTAGATTTTATTCTAAACCATAGACAATTTTTTTTTCCTGAGACTGTGTCTTGCTCTGTTGCTTAGGCTGGAGTGCAGTGGTGCAACCACAGCTCACTGCAGCCTTGAACTCCCAAGCTCAAGCAATCCTCCCACCTCAGCCTCCCCAGTAGCTGGGATTACAGGTGCAGGCCACTGTGCCTACTTTTTAAAAACAAATTTGTAGAGATGGACTCTCCCTCTGTTGCTCAGGCTGGTCTTGAACTTCTGGGTTCAAGCAATCCTCCTGCCTTGGCCTCCCAAAGTGCTGGTATTACAGGCATGATCCACCATCCTGGCTTTTTTTTTTTCTTCCTCCAGTAAAGACAGAGTTTAATTTATGTGAGGCTGGCCACATGGAAGAAGTCATTACTCAATTCAACCTCTACCACAGAAGATTTTAATAAAGAAATTTTTATTGTTACATGTGAAAAAGTTATTTTATTATGGTTCCCGTATAGATCTATCCTTTCTACAATATAAAGGAGTACACCTACTGGGTACAGATACCATATTCCTGCAGATGGTCAACATGCTGGTACATATACAGTTATTCCTTGGTGTCCGTGGGGGATTGGTTACTGGAGGCCTCTCCCATACTAACATCCACAGTTACTCAAATCCATTATATAAAATGGTGTAGTATTTGCATATAGCCTATGCACATCATCTTGTATACTTTAATCTCTAGCTTACTTATAATACCTAATACTGTGTAAATGTTATATAAATAGTTGTTACACTGTATTATTTTTAAACTTGTATTATTTTTATTTCTGTATTATTTTTTTTAAAAAAATATTTTTCACTCATACTTGGTTGAATCCAGGGATGTGGAACCCAATAAGATGGAGGGCCGATTATATATATATGCATAAAAAATACATTCTGCAAAATCACACCCACCAAAATAACAGGGATATGGGGAAACTAGGGTTTGGGAAAACCATTGAAAAGTCTGTTTACCTTTAAAACCACAATACTATCTAAAATAATAATGATTAACTTAGGAGATAATGTAAATAGCTGGGTAGGCATCTTGGAGTGCTGCTTTAGAAGATATTAAAGCTGCACAAAAACAATAGAGTGTGAGACAATGCAGATGAAAGTGAAGTGGAGATTTGGGCCAGTGGGGCTTCCTTTAAGGAAGACCCAGGAGGAAATGAAATTCCCACAATGAGAGAGTTATATAAGGCCAAGGATGCACCTTTCTGGGGTGGTAAGTACATCAGCCAAGCTAAGACGATTTTTTTTCTTTCCTGATAAATGATAGAATTCTACTACTTCTCTTTTGGCTTCCTTTGTTTAGGAAAAAGCACATATTTATTAACCAAACTTCAGTATCACTTTGACGTCATTCCTCTATTTACTAATTATATACGAGCTATTTGATGTTATACAAGCATTTCAAATGGAAGACAGATGTAGACAGTGTCTGATTTCAAGGGAGGTTTGAAATAACACACTCATTTCTCCTAACATTTCCAAACTTTTTGATCTCTTAACTTCTTTGGCTTAATTATTACATGATGGTGAACCAGAGGAGTCAGTCTCCCTCTCAAGGGAGGAGATCCTTAGTCTGTTAGGACCTCTATGAGGGATCCATTCCAATAATCATACCCTCGTTCTTTGTCATAATGAGTACTGTTAAATTTACCCTAGTGGTTCTGAAATGAGTTAGAATACTACATTAATTAAATTGACTCCAAGATCATTCTAGACATACTGAATGTTCACTTCCTATTTCATTTCCTACCCCAAATTATGCCCAGCAATACTGTCCAAAATAATTGTATATTCTCTGATAAATTTTTTGGAGATTCTGAAATTAGATTAAGTACAGGATTAATATATTTCATCATAAAATTCCAATAACGTAGAGATGAATTTGAATGTTAGCTCTTGCCCATTATCAACTTTTTGTGGAGACATTAAAATTAAAAGAATAAAATTTCAAATAAAATCCAAAATTTTAAAGTCCACCCAGAAGCAAATTTCAAGATCAAATTATCTTACTTTTTTGAGTTAAAAACGAATAAAGTTTCAAACTCTTCAAGTTAAAGTGCAAAGAAATCAAAGTCCTAATTTTTATTCTTTCTGGTATCAGCCAGATGGCTTCTGGATGCCTGACTGGAGCTGGAATGTCTCCAGCAGCTACCGTCTGGGCTCCTAGAGTGGGTGTCATCCCTTAGGACCTCAGAAGTTGAATTAGGTCTACACCAACATTTTCATATGCCTTGTTTGCAAGCAAACAAAATGATTATCACAACATCAACAACATAGCCAGCATATTCACAACAGTAGCCACTCCCAGCAAATGTGGCCATTGCATGCAAAATGATGTTTCCAGGACCCTATGTTTGGCATAATTCAGACCCACATGATGGCTGCCAAAGACCCTAACAGAGACTAAGTGAGGAAAGGCAGACAAGAGAAAATATTATCGTCAGTCTTTCCAAGATGCCAGTTGGCCCATGCTGTTGACCAGGCTCTATGACCTGTGACCTAACCTTTTGGGAAGCAATCTCCCATTAAGACATTACTTATAGCATTATAAGTTTACAGTATCTTGAGGGAAAAATTGACCAGTGCACACTGTCTTCTGTCTCAAAGAGGCTGCACAAAGTGTTGGTTAAGTTCTCTGATTTTTGAACCAGAATTCAAATTCCAGTTATGCCACGGACTGTATGACCTTGGACAGATTACTTAACTTCTCTGAGAGTCAGTTTCCTTAAGGTAGGAATTATAGTATTTACCTTAACAACATTGCAAAGATTAAGTGAAATATATGTTAAGTCCTTAGAGCAAGTGCCTGACACTTGGTAAACATTAAAAGGTATAATGTTTCAATAGTATAAAATTAGCTTTCATCATTATTGCTGTTATTATTCTTTTTATTTTTTTTTTCTTTTGCAGTGGAGTCTTGCTCTTGTTGCCAGGGTGGAGTGCAGTGGCGCGATCTCGGCTCACTGCAACCTCTGCCTCTTGCATTCAAGTGATTCTCTTGCTTCAGCCTCCTGAGTAGCTGGGATTACAGGTGCCTGCCACAACACCCAGCTAATTTTTTTTGTATTTTTAGTAGAGATGGAATTTCACCATGTTGGCCAGGCTGGTCTTGAACTCCTGACCTCAGGTGATCCGCCCGCCTCGGCCTTCCAAAGTGCTGGGATTACAAGCATGAGCCATCGAGCTCTTAAAGAGGGAACTGAGAGTGAGAGTGTTTCATTTTTGCAACATCTGGAAGTTTGCATTGGTGGTAGCACCAGTCATAAAGACTTATTTGAGGTATCATTTTTCCCTTTTAAAGAATTCCAAACATCTTAATGTTCTTTCTTTCTTTCTTTTTTCTGAGTCAGTGCTTCTAAATCCCATGCTCAACTGAGGGTGATCACTGTCTGGTTTCATAGCATCCATCTTGTCTTAGGAGTGGCATCTTCAATCATAGTGGTTGCTGTAACAGCCTCTGCCTATGGAATTATTTAAGCCTAAGAAATTTACTTCATGGGCACAGCTTCCCCCTCATCTCCACATCAGTTCCAACTGTAGAATAACTTTTGGCGGATTTCCAAATTGAAGCAGGTATTCGTGTTTCTGAGGCTTATGTGCCAATGGTCCCAGTTAGGACCAACACTGCTGCCATTTCCTCCTAAGGACATGGTCTTTCCTCAGTTTTTTAATACTCCTCCTCTTGAGTTAATGTTTCTGTCAGGCACATCGTTTTCTGCAATGCTTAAGGTTTGCTTCTACTCTACACTTCTTCCTTTCAGAAAGTTCCCTTTTCTAACAGGCTTGGAGTTAGCATTGTTTGCCACAATTGAGTATCTTCTTTTCTTTCATTAATACCTTCCTTTTGCTTTCTGGCCCATACTCATATTTTTCTAACATATGCCTCTAGATATTTTTTCTTACAGAGTCTCTCATAGTGAGAGATATGAAGTCAATCAGTTCTAAGTTTGTCAATAGCATCCTTTGTTCAAACCAGTCTTAACTATTTTCACTTCTGTTAATTAAATAATTCTACCCAGGATGTATTTCTCTCACAGTCTAACATCTAACTTGGATCTGGTGTCTTTGATCAATTATTGTTCTGCCTGAATTAACTGTAATGTAATTAATCTTGTCTTTGTCTTTCCTTAATCTCAGGCCCATCTATTTTTAGAGTTCACTCAGCACTTTTTTGTAATATTTTTACCAATCTTTCACTCCAATTTGTCCAGATTTTGTGTTTACTCTTTGTATAATTGTCCTATCCTCAAAAGAGATTCCCCAGAAGTGATCCCCAAAAGAGATTCTTACTATAAATTTATCTGTAATGTAAATACCAACTCTTCGAAGCGTTCGAGATCCTGTCTCCTCTAGGGGATTGTTCTCAGTCTGCTCTCCAAGATCTTATCTTTATTCTTCTAAAAGGTTTCACTGGGTCCCAGTTACTGTTTCTGATTTTGTAGCAAATAAAATATTTTACCCTTTTATAAGAACTTCTTTAAGAGTAATTAGACTTGAATGGATCTCCCTCACCTGACGTTTAGGATCTCAGGTTTTAGCATGTTTGTGTGTGTTTCCTACCTGTCAAATATGTGTGTGCTTGGGTCAGACATGTACCATTTTTCTAGGGAAATTTCTGATCTCCTCCAGCTAAATCAGTTTGTCTACTTTAATTTTATTTTCATGCATACACTGTTCTCTTCTGATCATAATAATTAAGCATATTTTCAAGCCACTTTACTTTCTCCTTGATTCCTTTAGCAATCTGATTCCTAGATTAGCAACACTTCCTTCGAATAGTTTCTGTACCTTAACTGAAGGAGATAGAGTGTTCCTTTTATGTAAAAAGTCTATCACCTTTCTGTAGGTGAAGCCACAGTTTGGGTTTATGAAATTCAGAACCATGGTTAAAATTTATATGATAAAATTTAAAGCCTACTTTGATTGGTGGAGGTTACTTTAAAAGTTTATCAACAAGCCACGTGAATCTAATGTTAGCTCATCCACATTTCCTTTTCGGCCCAGAATGCGGTTGACTATAACATAATGAAGAGTAGAACTGAAGGCAGCAGATGTAATGCTTCCTATCTAGGCCCAATATTAACAATTTAAAGACAGAACGTCACCATCATGTGCGTAGAACTCAGTTGCCATTATCCTTGAAAGTGCTGGTCTACAGATTTGCCTTCAAGATACAGAAAAGCAGCAAATATTGTTCCACCTTGCAACACCTAAAATAATGTAATCCCAATCTCAAACTTGCCTGAAGTTTCAGGTGAAGTTCACAGCTTGGTTAAGTAAACAGTAGCAGCCTGCACAGTAAGGAAGTCATGATCAGTTAGTAGAGCTAAGTCCTCCACAGCCCACCTGAATATACTAATGCCATATCCAATCTCAACATTGTCTGAAGGTCAAGACTGTTAGTAGATAATCCCAGCTGCATTTAGTTGCTTTAACCCATCAAGCTCAAATTCTGTGTAGTCTTTGCTTATTAGAAAATTTAAGGTCAGTTTCCCTATTCTCTATATACAGGTCTGTTAGTAAAATTACAACTACAAAACTGTATATTCAACTACATGACCCAATATAGGCAGCTAGACACCACTGAAGTTAAAGGCAAACAAACAAATCTTAAAGCCCTACATAGCGCTTGCATATTAAAGCACCATCAAAACATGACGCCACTCAGTCAAAGCCCCTTCATAAGTCTCGAACATTTTTGTTATTCGCTCTCCAACATCACTTCTGTATTTCTCAAGGTTTCAGACCAATTTGACCCCATAAGTATAGCACTTTCCTGAGTTTTGTGAGACATCTAGAAATTATTTAACCTGAAGGAATAGTATAAATCCCAGAATTTGTAGCCAGCTGGTCAGAAGTGAGAGTGGCATGGGGATTCCCAAACATGTGGCTGTTGTCTTAAGTAAAGACAGTTTTGTGGAGGATTGGACTGTACTCTTAACCTTGCAAACTACTTGCAGTGAATTCACACTTCCCAATTTCAAAACTTACTACAAGTAAAACTACAGCAATTCAAAGAGTGTGGTATTGGCATAAGGACAGGCATATAGACCCATGGAATAGAATTCAGAGTCCAGAAATAAACCAATACATCTGTGACCAATTGACTTTTGACAAAGGTGTCAAGACCATTCACTGGGAAAAGAATAGTGTCTTCAATCAGTGGTGCTGGTAGAACTGGATATCCACATGCAAAGACTGAAGTTGGACCCATACTTCACACCATAAATGTGAATTAACTCAAAATGGACCAGCAATCTAAATAAAAGGGCAAAAACCATAAAACTCATAAATAAATGTAGGTGCACATTTTCATGACTGTGGATCTGGCAATCAGTTCTTAGACATGATATCAAAAGTATGAGCAAAAAAAAGAAAAAAATAACTAAATTGGACTTCATTAATTTTGGAATTTTTGTGCACCAAAGGACATTATCAAGAAAGTGAAAAGACAAACCATAGAATGGAAAAAATATTTGCAAATTATCTATCTGAAAAGGGTTTAAACCTAGAATATATAAGGAACTCATGCTCAACAACAAAAAACAAACAATTCAATTAAAAAATTGGCAAAGGACTTGAATCAATGTTTTCCCGAAGAAGTTATACAAATGGCAACAAGCACATGAAAAGACACTCAGTATCCTCAATCATTAGGGAAATGCAAGTCAAAATTACAATGAAGTACTACTTCACACATATTGGGATGGCTATAATAAAACACACACACACGCAAACACACACACACAGAGAGAGAGAGAGAGAGAGAATAACAAGTGTTGTTGAGGATGTAAAGAAAGTGGAAGGAACCCTCACACATAGCTTGTGGAAATGGAAAATGGTGCAGCTACTTTGGAAAACAATTTGATGAGTCCTCCAAAAGAAAAACACAGAATTACCACATGGCCCTGTAATCCCACTCCTATATATTTAGGCAAAAAAATTAAAAACAGGTACTCAAACAAGTATATGTACATGCATGTTTATAGCAACACTACACATAATAGCCAAAAGCCAAATGTCCATGAATGTTCATGAAGTCAAATGTCCTATGACTGTAGGAACAGATGGTAGTATATACATACAATGGAATGTTATTCAGCTATGAAAAGGAATGAAGTACTGATAATGCTACAGTATGAGTGAACCTCGAAAACATGCTCAGTGAAAGAAGCCAGACATAAAAGGTAACATATTGTATGATTCCATTTATTTGAAACATCCAGAGTGAATGAATCCACAGAGACAGAATGCAGATTGGTGTTTGTCATGGCCTGAGGGAAAAGGAGACTAGGGAGAGGCTGCTTAATGTATAAGTGGTTTTACTTTGGAATGATGGAAATGTTTTGGAACTGTATAGAGGTAGTGGTTGCACATTTTAAATCTACTAAATGCCACTGAGCTCTTCACTTTAAAATGGTCTATTTTATATTATGTGAATTTCACCTCCATAAATTATTTAAAAAAAAAGACAAATGGAGCAGAATCGATTTGCCCCACTTGTTCCAGCCAAGGTCACCCTAGCTCAGCTGACAGCCAGCTGATTCCAAGACATGTGAGCAAGCCCAGCCAAGACCAGCAGAACCACCCTGTTAATTTGCAGACTCATGAGCTAAGTGAATGCTTATTGTTTTATGCCACTGAGTTTTGTGGTGGTTTGTTGTGCAACATTACTGTGGCAATACGTACCAAATATAGTAAGCTATTTGTACTTCTTAAATGTTATCACATAATCTTTATTCACTGTTTAGACAGCTAAATTCTATTCCTAAATCTTAATCCTTGGTATTGTCAGAGTAATCTCCCTAAATATCCCTCATTTTTTTTGTTGTTGTTCAAAATGTTACATTTCAGGAGAATCTGTACATTCTCGATTTTCACATTCAAGAAACTTCACTATGTGATCTTGCTCAGTCATCCGACTTAATCACCCACAACTCACAAGTACCCAACATGGACCTTTAGTTGTAGCTAGATCAGTCTTTTTAATGTTCCCGACAGTTCAGTGACACGTGGGATGCCCAGCTTCCCTACCATACTTTATGCTATTTTCTGCCCACTTGGAATAATCTTCCAATTCTCCATCTATTCAAAGTTCAGTGAATTGTGTCAGTTAGGATATATTATATTATTCTATGGTAACAAATGACTCCACAACTTTTAGTGTATTATTTTGCCCTATAACTTTCAGTGGCTTATACAAATGTATTATTTTTCACTCATGCTACATGTTGGTATGGGTTGACTGCAGCTGCAGTAGCATATGTCAAAGCAAGTCACATGCCGTCTTCTTAATTCAACAGTGTGAGGATGTCTGACCCTTCTAAGGGGAAGAGCATTTCAAGTGACACATCTAAACCTGACATGAATAAGGTGGGAAGTGTACTTCAGGTAGGGGCAGCAAATACTTTGAATAATAATGGAATACACTGTATTCATTATACATTATACACTCTTTTCTAAAATTGGTATTAGTTATATATTGCTGCCTGACAAATTGTCCCAAAATTTAGCAGCTTAAAGAAAAAAAACACATACTATTTCTCAATTTTTGTGGGTCAGGAATTCAGGCATGGCTTAGGTGGGCTCTCTGAGGTTTTTACAAGGAAGGTCAGCCTGCAAAGTTTTAAAATATTATTTACATCCTACTTTATTTATTTTGTTTACTAATACCTTCTTTTCATAACCTGTTTTGATTTTTTTCTGTATCATAAACCATAAAATTGTTTATATAGTATTTCTGTTTTGTGTATTGTACTTATTTCTTTAACTAAAGAGAACTTTTTGTCTTTTACTTTTAAAAAAATCTCCAAAACTCTCCTAATATCTATGATGGAACTGGGCATATCATAGGTCCTCAAAAATATTAATATTCAAATAAATAATTATTAAACATAGTCTATGTTATAGTGCCTAAGACATAGTAAGAGATGAAAATACTTTTAAGTGAATGAATTAATTAGGATTCCAAAATATCTTTGTTGAATTAAATTTGCAATGAATTACTCACTATTAACTGCTTTTTGTTGGTAGTTTTCATGCGTAGTGTTTCACTGACCACTCTGAGTAGTATTTTGCTACATTCAATAGGACTTTAAAAGCTAGAAGATTCTCGTTTTTGATACTCGATGTAATATAAGACAAATGATAATGACTATTTTTTTTTCAATATTTGCTCCAGAACAGTGTTGTTGATTGATTTACTTTTGATTTCAGCATCAGAAGGGCCTTTGGTGATCACCAAAATCTCACTTTGTTCATGAATCTCCTCTAAATTGCCTGCAACAAGTGTCCATTCCGTCACTGCTTGTTCCATTTCTGACAGCTATACTTTCTCTAAAAAATCTGTTTTATATCTAATGGAAATCTGTTCTTTTAAATATTTATCATTGGTCCTGAAATTAATTCCTAGTTTGTGATTGCCTTTCATATATTTGAATATGTTTCATTTAAGTGTTTTGAGGTTAGATATCCCTAGTCTCTTCAACTATTTGTCTGGCTCCTCATCATCCTGCTCACTCTTCTCTGTTCTATCTAGTTATTTCAATATTCCTCTTTGTGGGGCCCTAAATTATACACAATTTTCCAGGTCAATCAATGGTGAGTAAAACAGCCCTACCCTCTCTTTTTCTCCAGGTCATTATGTTACCTAAAATTGCGTTATTATTCCTATTAGACACATCATATAATTGATCTATATTGAACTTGCAGCCGAAAGCCCCCAAATTTATTCTCATAATTTGCTTTTAAGCTGCTTCTTTCTTATCTTGTACTTGTACTGCTAGTTGTTTAGATGTGAGAACAGAACTTTACATATGAATTCCTACTAAACTTCTACCTCTAAGGTTTTTATTTAGTAGTTTAGCCTGTCCAGATCTTTCAGATATTTAATCTGTCACCTAAGAATTTAAATTTAGTAAGCATACCAACTTTACCCTGTTCAAGTTATTATAAAAATGTTGACTGGGCTATGATTAGGGCAGAGATTTACAGTATGCTAATAGTCCTGCTTCAGATTGTATTAATCCTCCAAGAATATGGTTATTTAGTGGAGTCTGCAAGCTCACTTATCTCTAACTTAGACGTAAGTCTTTTAATTTTATCATTCTACTAACACTATTTTAAAAATGATTTCATTCTTTCATAGCTTGCATACTGAACCAATACTTTAATTGTATCATGGTCTGAATGGCATTCATGATTTGATTTCTTTGTTCCCAACTTCTCTATCTTTACTTCATGTAATTTTTAAACCAAATCCTTGCTTTTTCAAAATCCTTAAGTATTACTGACTCCTTCCACTCTTCACTCAAATCACTTTGTTTCTGTTTCTCAAACACTCTCCTTCTTGCCCCAGTACCTTATCACATGTTTCCTCAGCTTGGATTTTCTCTCACCATATCCTCTTGGCAGGCTATTGCCTACTCATGTTAAGGTCTTTATTTAAATATTACTTCTGAGAAACTTTCCTGACACTCTCTTGCTCCCATTCCCCTTCCCTATCTCGTCTAGGGTGGTGTATTTCTTATTGTTATCCATAGAAACAGAACCTGTTTATAGTCGCTCTCTCTCTCTCTGTCTCTGTTTCTCTCTCAATTTGTTTTAAGGAATTGGTTCCTGTGATTATGGAAGCTGAGAAGACTCAAGCTCTATAGTTGGCAAGCTGGAGATCCAGTAGAATCTATGCATAGTTAGTTACAATCCGAGTTACTCAACCTTTTTGTTCTATTAGGGCCCTCATTTGATTGAATGAGGCCCACCGACGTTAAAGAGGCCAATCTTCTTTACTTAGTCTACTGATTCAAATATTTATCTTATCCAAATGCTTAAACATCCTCACAGACACACTCAGAATAATGTTCAGCCAAATGTCTGGGTACGTTGTGATCCCATCAAGTTGGCGCATAAAAGTAGCCTTTACAGATGGGCATCCCTCTTACATTCATAGCACCCTGTGTATGGTAATTATTACAACTGCAATTAATAAAACTTCTTGGGGAGTTAATTTGTTTAATGTCTGTCTTTCATCTAGACTGTAAACTACATGAGGGTGAAGATTTTGTAAACTTCTCTGTATTCCCATGTTCAGCATAGAGCTAAATAATATAGTAGATATTGTAAAATAGTATAAAAATTAGGGGACTGGGCATGGTGGCTCACACCTGTAATCCCAGCATTTTGGGAGGCCAAGGTGGATGGATCACAAGGTTAAGAGATTGAGACCATCCTGGCCAACATGGTGAAACCCCGTGTCTGCTAAAAATACAAAAATTAGCTGGGCATGGTGGTGCGCACCTGTAATCCCAGCTACTTGGGAGGCTGAGACAGGAGAATCGCTTGAACCCAGGAGGTGGAGGTTGCAGTGAGCTGAGATTGCGCCACTGCACTCCAGCCTGGCGACAGAGCGAGACTCTGTCTCAAAAAAAATTAGGGATGCTGCCTAACATAAGTAGAAAATTCAGGCAATGAGAGAGGGTCTAGGTGTAGTCAAAATGCTTCCTCCTCCTTGGATGCTCTAAAAATGCCTAGTACTATTCTTGTACATCTAGCACTGCTCCTGTTCTGCCAAATGTGGAATTCTGCAATAGTTCTGACAGTTGAGGCTCCAGGAACAGCATTACTAATGAAAATTTATATCTAACGGAAATCTATTCTTTCAGAGGGTTTAGGGGGCTTTAGGGGTTTGGGGGGTGACTCAGAATGATATAAACTGCAGCCTACAGTCAAGCCCCAGGCAGAGAGATGTGTATGTATATGTGTGTGTGTGTGTGTGTGTGTGTGTGTGTGTGTGTGTGTAAAGATTCCTTTTATAACTTTCTTCAGGAAATAAATTGTGAGCCAAGGCAGCATCCACTCACAACTTTTTTTTTTTTTGCCTTGTTTTGGATACTAAGTAATATAATTCTCTTTGACTTTTAAATAGAATCATTTAAAAACAAGCAATCATGAATTCTAAATAGAGGACTTAAATAGGAGGTTTGTAAACATTACATGATCTCCTACCTTGTCTCCTACAGATACACCCATTTATCTGGGAAGGGGCATACAGATTTGGCAGTACCTTTCTTAAATACAATAGATGGTAGTCACAGTGTATTGTCACCTACTTCCCACTGGAAGAAATATTGTTTATATGTTGGTGTAGGAAATCTCAAGCTCCATGCAGGGAGCTCGAATCTCTCTCCATACAAGAATCTCTCTCTCTGTTCATTAAATATTTTTTTAGTAGTCAGTGATCCCATGTTGGGTCCTAATGATTACTGTATGTTTTCCTGAGGGTTCACAAACCGTTTTATAATCTGTTCTACAACTTTTCAGGGAATTAACATTAGGCTTATAGATAAAGTTTCTTCTTTAAATTTAAGTGTATTTGCCTCTCTTCAGTCCTTGAGTTCCTTAGAATTTACCTTTACTTTTCAAATTTTATGAAATGTAAAAATTTAGGTCTCTTGCTGAAGAAGGGTGCCAAGTGCTGGCAGTAATTAATCAGTCCGTAAATCTCTCTAGGGCAAGACTTGGTGTATACAAAGGCAGCCAGTTAAGAGCCTGTTGTCTCAGAAAGATGCTGCTCAGGAAGTCTTCATTCCTTGGAATTGTGGTCTCTTTGACTTTGCCTTGGTTCCAGGATTTCTTAGACATGGTCCTCAGGGTCTTCTAGTGACTTCGTCTACCCATGTTGCTTATATCAAAAACAGAATGTGGTTAAGTAACCACTGATTTATATTTTTACTATTGATCTACAGAGGTTGTCAAGAATGTTGCTAAGGCTTGAGTTTTGAAAGTATTTTAGTGGCAGTTGGAGATCTCCCATTATATAACTGGATCACTGTCATCTTTTATTAAATATGTGAAGGCAGAATTGTGCAATCTGAACATTCACAAAGTAGTCTAATCTATCTGTAGACTCTTTAATCTTTGTCAGAAATTCCCTGTTGAAATCTTTAAAACATAGGCTCTCTTTTATATTCATGAAGATATAATCATCACTCCTAGTTTTTGTTGGGGTAAACTTGTTTTAGTCATTCATGTAATTTTTAAACCAAATCCTTGCTTTTTCAAAATCCTTGTTTGTCTTTTTGTCTTCTGGTTTTTATGTCTCTTATTTTTCAGCCTTAGAACTCTAAAGTCAAAACTCCTATTCTGACTCTAATGACTTGTCCATGATCCCAGAAGTTTATTATAAAATATATTGTAATAAGTATAATTGCCAATGAAAACAGCCTAATTGCTACTACCTGTTATAAAACAATGTCTTACGTAGCTCTCAGCATTTCAAAGTTATGTAAAAGAACACGACTCAGCAGAGATTCTCTTTCTCCTAAGAGTTTTTAGAAGAGAGAAGAAATCATAGACAAAAATATGTAAAAACACTAATTATAGAAGATTCTGTCTTTGTGAAACAAACGTGGAGAAATAAATGTCAAAGGGAATCCTCCATTTTTGTTGCTGAAACGATTAAGGCTTTTTTTAGTCTATCACATTTAAAGTATAAATCTCTCATGACATATTTATTTACATCTTAAATAAATCATTAAAATATAAGTAATATGTTGACTTAGTATTTACATTCAAGGGCACCAAACTGTTTTACCCACATTGGCTGACTTCTAAGTCTGTCTGAATTAGGTATGTTTGTTCTGGGTGTTATTATTATTCCTACTTTGAGTCTTAAAAGAAGGAAATAAAAGAACAAAAAGGTTAACTACATCTTTAGATTTGTATGAATGTGACCATGCAATGTAACAGTGGAATTTCAAGACATTTTACAATTAGCTTGCTTTTGAATGTTATTTACGTATGTAAGTGCTTTGTGTAACTGATTTTATTCCTAAGTTTTACTGTGTTTTCTATTACTTATTTTCTGACTGAGTCAAAAGTTAATTTGTGCCTAATTTAATACCATGTGGGTTAAACTTTTTGGGATAGTAATATAAATACAAATACTCTGAAGTAATAAAAATGTCAGTTATTAGATCAAGTAATTATATAATGACATTTCTGAAGACCATTACTTCTATTTTGTGTTAGATTTATTTGTTGAGTTCTGTGCATTATACTTCCTAAAACTAAGATAATACTTGAAGTTTTTGTACAGAGCTTTAAAGTTTACAATACCACGTCATGCATATTCAATTTTATGTATTGGTATAGGCCATGGCCACATAAAAATTGGCTAGGTGTAGTTAATTCTCAATATTTCTTTAAGTAATCTTAACTGCATGTATACCAAACCAATTATTTTACATTACTACTAAATGTCAAATATTTTAGATGTCCAAGAAATTGCGTTCACAAAATCCTTGTATTTTCAAAGACACACACACTATTATTTTTGTTGAAGGGAAAAGAAAGATCAGACAATAGAATCCCAGCTTATTTCTACTTGTATAAATCAAGTCATTTAAATAAATGAATTGTGTATGGTGACCTGTTCTACCAATGTGCTACTGGGGATGTATGAAAAAAAGATGTGCATGGTGGTGGAAGTAGAAAGAGGCATAAAGCGTATTGGAAAACTACCAAATGTCCCCTGCAAATGGGCCCTATTCAGAATCAGTAAGCGTATGATGAGTGAAGTGGTTTTGAATATCGCCTTTAGATTCCATGCTGTTACAAGGCCAGCCCTGAACATGGCAACTCTTATTTCCACACACAGTACCTCTTCACTCTCAATTTAACCCCCAAATCTGATGAACCCATTACTCCATACTTGATTTCATGGAACAAGGAGTAGATATAGTTACAAATGATCAATCACAAGCCGTGAACCAAAGCAGCAAGGCATTAACAATTCACACCATTTCGGTCCACTTGTTCAAGCAGAAGATGTGCCAGCATATTTAATGCACAGCTACTTCGTTCAGTTTAAGAAAAAAACATGACTCAGGCTGCATTTTCGAAATGGAGAGGACTTTCTAAGATTTCATACCTCCTAAGCCTTAATGTCAACATTCATTCACACATGAGTAATTAAAATAACCAGGTGTCCTATAAAGGTCATAATGTCCAAATTAAATTTTACTCAGGTAAAAACAATATGACCTATGAAATTCTTCCCTTCAATGCATCACTATTCTGTTTGATCCTATCATACAAATCAATGTCTCTTACAGCAGTATTATAACACTGTAGACCCCACAGGCAATATGCCGTCAGTTTAATAGGATCACTGAAAAACTAAAGCAGCTGTGAAAGATTGCTCTAAGTATAGCAATCGTGTGCTTGTCATTTTGTTCAGTGGAGGAAAAATCCAAATTTGGGTAGGCATCCGTATTTAAGAAAACGACTGCTAAATCTTTTCTCATAAGTACCTTAGGGACAATAAGATTTGACATATAGCATGTAAACAAAAGTACACAGCAGCTGTTAGTTTAGTTTTGTTTGGATAAAAATACACTGATATAAATCAAGCAACACAGGAGACAGTGTGTTCTCCATCATTCAATCTTCCCTGCAGACCATGCTTTTGAATGGTGTCTAATGGTTGCTGTGGGACCAGGAGCTTTCCAGCTATTACCCAAAGCTGGGTAAGGAACATTAAAATACACACATACCTTGGCACTAGCTCAAACTCCCTGCAGTCATACTTCCTGGACTGGGAAGCAGTCGCATCTACGTATCTTTTAAGAATTTACTTTGTTTTGACCAAAGAAGACTTTTTAGGTCAACTTCATTAAAAAAAAAAAAAATGCCAGTTGAACTGGTTGAACTGGTGGGAAATTTCCAAATGCCTTGGTGTATTTCTAAATGATATCTTGTTAGCAATAGTCAAGTATTTTAGAAGTTGGACCTGCAGCTTGCTGCCAAAGAGTATATAGAAGTTTCTTTATAGGTAACTATACTCTGGGCAGTGTGCTTTTCTTTCATAGTCTTATGTACTCTGACTGAAATGTGAAAATTACAATATTATGTAAATTATGGTTATGGATATTTAATTGTCATGACTTTTAATTTTTTTTGTAAGCAAGTTATTAAAGCCTTTGATTATTCCCTGTGCTTCCTGAAATGCTATTAATACAAAATCCTGATCTTTGTAGCTTTCCATATTAGATTGAAATGCAGTATGCAAAGTAGCCCTTTCAATGTAGGATGTTGCTTTTGGAGAGGGATATATATTCCCTAGGTATAGATCATGACAGAATATTCCAGTCTAAATCTGATAGACAAATTTGATTAGCTTTGTGGTTTCTCTTTAGAGGGATTTTTGGTTCCTTGTCATGTACTTCCTCCATTATGTATCCCAAATAAGTTCACGCTTCTTATCAGTGATGAAATAGTTTTAATATAAGATCCTCTTGAAGACTGAACACTTTATTTTCTTATTTAACATTTGAACTCGTTTTTGGGGTTCTTAGAAGAAATTACCTTTTTGTTATTTTGACCTTAATGTAATATTATTGCTCTGCATTTAAATTTTATTATGTGCCTTTTTCTATAGAAGCATGATTTATGACAAGGTAGGATAAAGTATGTAAGGGTTTTCCAAGGACTTCTAAAAAATACCCATCTCTGGCCTTCTGTCTAGTTAATGCTTCCTTCCCAAATCTTATGGCTTTCTTTTTATATTTATTTTCCTCCTTAGTCTTCATAATCATATAAGGAAAATTAAAATAAAAACAGTTGCACACATCCTAAATATGCTTTGAAATTCAGGAATATTCATGTTTATTTAACAAATTTGGATCAAATTTTTTTAAGTTATAGAAAGTTACAGTTTCTAAATGATCGTAGATAGTTATAGTTATGTTCTTAAAACTTACCCAGAAGACTGTCTACAGTGTATCTGCAGTAACATTTATTCATCTAGTAGACATTTGTTGAGCACTGCTTTCACCGAACTAAAAAATACGGCTTCAAACTCCAGAAGGTTTCAGGATTTACTGGGGGATGAAAGTGGGAGAGGAGAAGATATGAACTAATACAAATTGATAAGAAAAAAGAAACAAAAAACAACAACAACAAAAAAGAGAGAATGCTATGGGAGGCATAGAGGAGGGAGCAATTAATTCCACCTAAATCATTTAGGATATTTTGCCAGAGGTGGTAACATTTGATATGAGCCTTGAAGGATAAGAATATATTAAATAGGTGGGAAAAGAGGGGAGACGATGGGAAAGGAATGAAACAGAGTGAGAAAGGTGTCAGTTGATAATTATGAAATTAATATAGCTACTAGTTTTGTTTATATAATCTGTTTACCCATGATGCTCACTACCAGCTCTGTCCAGTTAAGTTACTCTTTTTGGTCATATGAGTTATTAACAGCCTCAGTCTTAGCGCCAAACTCATTGAAATGATTGGATTAATTTTCATTTTGCCATATAATCATAACTTGAGATGAAACAAAAGGAATAAAAAGTAATAATCCACATAGCTTTTCATCTTTCCAGGGGTGGAAATGATCCCAGTGAAATGATTCCATTTGACTGATATATGCATAATTGCTAAATTTAAGGGATGATCAACTTCCAAACCATTTAATATGAAATGTTGAGGGCTAGCTTAATGAAAATACAGAAAAGAGAAGTTCTTACCACAATCATGCGAACAGGAGAAACTAGGTAGAACACCTGTAATACAGGCCTTTCGCATAAGAAGAAATGTTTATGTGTTGTTATGTACACAAATATTAAAAGACCATAGGATAACCTTCTTGAATGAGGCAATATTTCTACGTAATAGTTTGAAGACAGAGAAGCACATGGTTGGAAGGACACAAAAATAATAAGGGAAAAAGGGAACTCTACATAAAAGAGAAGAAAACCATTGGTTAAGAGTACTTATGAGCTATGATTTGGTATAGAATATTAGGAATATCCACTAAAACACTTAAATAACTAATTCACATCCATGTTAAAATCTATGGTTAAGGTTAAAAAGTCAAGCGACTTCTTTTTTTAAAAAATCAATTATTCAATAATATTTTAAAAGTACATTTTAGGCCAAGGCTCCTTTTTAAATGGACAGTTCTTTAATTCTAACTGCTTAATAAATATTATTATTTTTTAGTATAACATAGGCTGATTTATATATCTTTTTTAAGTACTTAGGCGTATCATTTTCTTATGTTTTCTGTACCTTCCTAGTTAGTGGAAACATTGTTTGTTCTTGGAGTGTGCTTTGTCTTCCTTTTCAAGAAGATCATCAAAGTTACTAGTTTGCAGCTTCCAAAAAGAAAGAGCCTTCTAATCCCTAGTTCAGAGGCTAACCTTTATTAGTGCTCTCGTGGTTATAATGAGGACCCTGCTTCCAGCAGGGAGATTCTGGAATACTGAACAGATTATTCAACAAGTTCAGAGCAGATTCTGAAGTCCCTTATAAAACCTGCTTGTGAATACTGCTTTCTTTGCTTTGCTGTTTCTGGTTTCCATAGTATTCCTAATTACATAAATCATGTGGAACATGGGAGCTGTTTTCCATCCAGTATCAATTCTGACACTGCTTATGCTGTGGTACAGTGTAAACTTTGAAAAACCTAGAATTTTTGTTGTTAAATCTAGTAAGTGCTTTTTTTGGAGTCCCTTGGGCTGACATAAAGAATTTGAAAGTTATTTTGTGACAAGCATAGATAGAGAATCTGATAAAATTTTCTCGTGTTTAAATTCAAGATTAACTCTAGGGTGTAAATCATTCAAGCTTATCATCTACTGCTCAATTTATTAAATTTTATTTCAACTTAATATCTATTTATGTCGTGCCTTTCAGTGTTCAAAAAGTATGGCAGGTTCAATGAGTATACCAATTAAAGGTGTATGAATTAAAATCTAATGCATAGTAATATATGAATGTGTAGCAATAAACTAAAAGCACTGATGATTCTTAAGCTAGGTTTCTTTTGAAAAAAATTGTAATCAAGATTGATTTATATTTTACATTTTTTAAAGGTTGAAGAGTTATAATTCTGAATATAAGCTCATTTATCTTTTAATTTGTATTGCTTTTATAATATTTATGATCTTATATTTTTTTAAGTTTGAGGTGTTTGTTATGATAAGACTTAGAAAAGCAATTACTCTAAGAGAGTATAAAAATGGGATTGATAGATGAATTTCAGGAATTAGTTTCTCAAGCTAAATAAGTGAATTTTATGCATACATCTAAGAAGATGTTTCAGCAGTCATTGGCTCATAATTTCCTCCTAACTTTATTTATACTATATTAGTAGCAAAATCTTGAACCCCGTTTTCAACATTCTCCTTAGTGTTGAACATATTAGACAGACTATATATTATGCTTTGCTAGAGAGTTGTGGAACTTAGTGCCATGAAATGCGTAACTTTTTTACCAAGAGCAAAATTTAGCAGAATACCAGTAGCAAAGGCCATTTGCATAACTCAGCCTTTCAGCAGCTCAGCTGAACCTAATTGTAATTCAATTTCCAGATTACTATGCTAGGCCTCTTTGCATAAAATATGCAACATATAACATAACTAACAGCATGACCTATTTTCTTTGCCGGACCTGTTTTCTTTGTCGGTGATCTATTTAATTCCTTTTTCTAGCAGAAATGTGTATCAGAATAAGGTAGCCAATACATATAGTTATTATGTATGTTTAAGTTTGTGTCACATGTATATACTTAAATAATGACCAAATACAGAAAAATATTTACTTTTTGTGGATTCCCAAGTGTGCCATTTTTATTTCTTGATTTCTGGCTTTTCAGAGGAAAATTAAATCTTGAAAAATGTTAGCTAGCTGCCGTGTTATTGGACTGTTTTACACTAGAAAGACTTTATAAGCTAATCGTGTGAGAAAGTGTATGAACATGTTTGTCAACTCCTTGTGGATGTTGCAGTACATACCCATAAGTAAATATCTTTTATCTGTTTACAAAACGTGTGCTGGAATAGCATTCCTAAATCCTTGACTGTTTCATATTCCAGAAACTGAAAAAAGAAAGGTATGATAAACTGCTTGCTTAAAATTCTCCCTGCTATTTTTAAACAGTCTTGCCATCCTGTTGTATGGGTTACTTAAGGAATGCAACAAAAATCTTCAAATAGGATGGCTTATAAAGGTGTGGATTATATTTTATGAATAATTTCCAGATGTGATGTTTTAGGTATATAGACTTCTCTACAAGAAGCTATATACAGAAACAACATGGATCTTACAATTTTATCAGGACAATGCAAGTAGATTTCAGCAAGGTTGGTTCCAACTCATCTGTGATAAATGAGAAGATAAGGCAATCAGTGCACACCATGACACTCTGTGCAGCTAGTTAGGCACACTTCAGAACTACTCAGGTGTGCTCACAAAGCTTATGAGTCTTGCATGGGGGGTGTCTCAATATAAATACATCCTTCATGGTGGCCACTAGTAACGCAGGAATTGCCTCTCTAAGACTTAACCCAGGTCAGATATAAATAATAGATGTTAAGAGTTAGCTCTGGTATTGGGGCTGTGTTCCAGGCAGTGTATTTCAGTTGGGTTGGGTCAAAAGAATTTTTTTCCCTTCTTTTCTCGAATAGTTCCTCTGCTTGAAAAATGCCTGCAAAATTCCATCACACCTTTGCGGGGACCACTTTGGGTCTCTAAGGGAGAAGGTTTCAGCCCCTCAGGAGCTAAGATGTACATCCAAGGAGTTCTTTTGGCCCTGTACCAACGATTAAAGTCTACAAAAAAATATTATAAACAGGTGAGTCATCCCTCTTTAAAAATTGCTTTATTATATGTTTTAAAAATGTGCTTGGTTGTATAGAGGCAATGATTGGCATTGTGTCATAAAAGAACTGTGACATGTATTTTGTGAGCTCAGTGCCCGTTAGGGAGCCAAAAATGCTGCTTCTGTAATCTCAAAGCCAACAATAATGGAGCTAATTGTGTCTGTCTTTTGGTATAAGATGTCATATGTCTCATCTTTTCTTGCAGCGCATACTGGGCAAAGTGAAGGCAACTTCTTACATGGAAATTCTATAAACTATTACTTTAAGAAAATAAATAGCTCCTAAGTCATTTGAAGGTTTAAATGTTTAGCATTCTATTTTTTTCCAGCATAAAATCAGATTTATGGGGGTTAGAATACAACAAATCACATTCTGAAAAATGGAATCGCGAATCAACTTCATGTCAAGAGCAACTTACTTCATTTATCCTTATTTAACTTCTCTGTTTCAGGAGCCAAAAGTATACAAACAGAGTTAGTTTATTTGAATCAGGTTAAACTGGATTTTGTCCTTTAATTCCTGTGTATTTATTTCATATTTGTATGTGTGTGTGTAAAGGGTGATATTTTTATAATCATGTATAGGGACTTTTGATTTATCTTAAAGTATGATTCACATTTGTAAAGCAGAATTACGAAGCCATTTATAACATAAAAATGAAATTGCCACATTTAAAAAATCCTCTTTGTACTTGGTTTTAAGAATTGAAGCACATATTTTTACCAAGCTAAATAAGGACTGGGTTTTACATTTTGAACTGGGAGGTTCCAGTTTAGAACTGGGCTCATTATCTGAGACCACAGACTGCTGAAAAATGAATATTTTGAAAGCATCATGCTATTATTCTCTGCTTGCAGAGAGGAAGGGGAGGTGGGAATGGGCTGTCAGTCTTAGTGTTCACACAGCACCTCCTGCTGTAGAGTTTGGAAAAGAACAACTTGTATTGACTTTGGAAGAAAGTGTTGTACTAAGGTATCCAGAATTAGCAAAAAACATCTTCCCACGAAACTTCGCAAAATGTGTTTGGTTTGCCTCGTTAATTTCAGCAGATCCAGAAACAGGGTTAATAATTATAATAGATAAGGCTATTCGTAATAATACAATGAAAGAAATAAAAATCCAAACTAATGTTCTCTATTAAGCCATTATATATAGAAACCAGTATAAAATATTTTATTGCATTTAGATTAAATTATTTTAGTTGTAATATTTACGTTTTAAGATATAATGATATTGTAAAATGGATCATGATGAATTGCATTACAATAATTTATTTGAAATTATGTGGTTTGATTCCACTTACTGAAAATTAAAATTATTTAATGTTAGAAGAAATAATGAGACAATTCTCCAATTCAAGAAAAGCACTGTTTAAATAAAATCTAAAGACAAATTTAAACATTTTCTAAGTTTTATTTCAAGTAAGGGTGTTAGAAATAAGAAACGTCCCGGAAAGTAATGGCATGTTTTTCTTACACTGTCTTAAACATGTAAAATTTAAATAAGTATAAATTGCTATACTAGATTTAAAAGAGCTCTGTGCATTGTAAGAAAAAAATACTTTCAGAATTACTTAGTGCTTTAATTTAAAAATTTCTTTATGATTCAAAATAGATGAAAAACATATTTTATTAAATATTAAATTATGAACAAAATTTAACCTTTCAGTGTCTCTGTAATTGTCTGTTTGGGAAATCTGTAAAGATTTCAACATTATATGAATTTAAGAATATTTTGAAACCTATGCTCTCTGCCATTTCTCCTAAAGCTTTTTTCTTCCATTAAGTTGTAATTCAGAGCTTTCCATTCAGCAGTTTTAATATGATACTTAAGTTTTATTTTGAAATATAAAAATGAAGAAAAATAAGCAGAAATTTGCTCATTATGCATTTTTATGTAAATTTCCGTTGCTTTAGATGTGCTCTATTTTATGTATGCTTGAGGTTTTCTTCTTTTGTAGTGTTATACCAAGACTTAATTTAAAATTATTTGAATGTTTAGAGAATTCACTATAGTGATATCCTTATCAGACCATCAATGCTTAGGTGTTAAGCCTGACAATATCTTTATTTGTGAGTGGGATTTCTTAGCAAATATCCTTCTGAAGCATTAATGAACTTTGTTTGAACTACACTTACTTCATTTGACCTTTGGTATAGCCTTTTCTATTTAGTTTTATATAAGATTGTGTTAAAGAATCTTTAGATAGGTGAAATGGAGTTAGGTGATGATTCCTATTTCCTTAACAAATTAAAGTTTATAAATCGTATGATTAGATTTTTCTTGATATTATTTCAATTTATTTCACTTTTGAGATCACGTATAAAAACAATAATATTGTCTTGATGTCTGTCAAAATGTAAGCTTTAAATTTTGTCATTCCCAAAGGAAATTTCTTTTAATAAATCGCGATAATATAGCTTTAAAAGAAAAGTCAGGGCGACTGGTTTTATGTTTACGAACTTACTCATTTTTCAGTTTTTAACTTTAGCTTGGCTGTTATAGCATGCAACTGAATTAAGCACACTACATTAGGGTGGTCTTAAATATATACTGATTCGTGTGTATTAAAATGAGATATTATATTTAGAACAGCATAAAGTCACTTAGTCTTACATTTATCACATTTATTTCCTTAAAAGTGGAAACATCTTAGAAATTGCTTGGAGCTAAGCAGAATCTATTTAATTGGTAATCTTTGCAATTGCATAAACGCATTCCTATGAAATGTAGTTAACACTTTCAGTGACAGGGCCTGTTCCATCTCATTAGCATTCTTGTTATGTAGTGGTGCTGTTGGTGGGGGTGTTGAAGTAGGAATGCCATTGTGTCGAGTTCTAGTGTTTGGGGACAAACACTGCTGTGGAAGGAACGTGTGAAAAGGCCACAGTCCTGTCAGTGAATGAGGAAGGCTGTGCTTTCTGTGTGCTTCAAGCAGGGAAGCTGTCATTCATAGGCCTAACACAGCTAAGCAGAGGCCAAAACACAAGGCTGCACTACCTTTTAAAATGATATTAGTGATTTTTAAACATGATCTTCTTTATTTATGATCCTACATAGAGCTTTTAGTTGCTGTCAGTAAACAAAATATGGTAGTCTGTTCAGAAACACTGTAAAGATGCGTAAATGTGTATGGAACTGTGCCAGGCAGCTATACAAATAATGACTCAGAATGGCTGATGGGCAGTGTTAAGTACAAATGTGATTTTTGAGAAACACTCATTTCTGAAAATGTCTTCACAAGTTTGAATTTTTCCCCAAACCAACAAAATTCCTGGAGACTTTTACAAAAGAATGTATAGCACTTTTTTTTTTAATACAATTTTTGAAAACGCTTATAAACTTTCAGTTTTAATCATGTAAAGCTGTTCACAGTATGACCTAACAGTTCTTATAGATTGCATAGTTATTTTTGAAATTCAGAGAGAAAAAAAGGGAAATGAGTATCTAACTATAATATGATAAGCACCATCTTAATTAGGAAGAGAGTCATAGCCCCTGATTTCGTTAAGCCATGAAAAAATGCATCTGTGAATTTATGAAATTTTAAGAAATTTTAAATTCTACTCCTAGTTTTTAGCACTTCGGAATAAAATGATTAAGTTTGAGATTAAATTTTAGCTGATTTGATTACTTAAAGCAAAATAAATAAACCAAAGTATTCTCCAGTATTTCTTAAATTCTTGGGGTATTTTCTAAACTTTGGTAGTGTATTGAAAAACACTGCAATTTCTATTTATGTCTGAAGTTGTGGGAAAATGTTTTATTTCTGTAATTTTAATTTAGAAATGTGTATTTGAGCTATTTCTAGTAAATCATTACTTAATAAAGTTTGTTGAGGATTATATAATTTTTGGCCTGAGTGATTTAAATTTAAATTTTTTTGCATGTATGTAGTCTCTTTTGTTTATTAATTTAAGCAAGTTAACTTTTTTGGATGCTGTTATATATGCTATATGTAAAAGTTCTATATTTGGCGTATTGTGTTTAGCGATCTCAGGTACTGAATTTCTATTTCAAAAATTAGGTTTTACTTTTTAAATTATAACAATATTGCAGATTTATTTTGTGGGCATATTATTTGATGAGGAAATAACCATCTAGCTTCAGTATATATTGTTTTTGCAGTTTAAAATTGAAATGTATTTTGTTAATATACTAAAACTAAGCTCTATCAAAGCACTTAAATTTTGTTTAAAAAATTGTGTAAGTAAATGTTGGCTCACTTTATCCACACTTTCAATAAGTTTGGTAATTAGGTATCAAACAACAGTATAATATAATTATATCCAGAATTGATTCAGCTCAAAATATGCTTGAATTACATTTATTATTGACAAAATTTGTTTATTGCATAAAGTATTTAAAAAGGAATCTTAGTATTTTAATTTTTCAAAAAAAAAGTGCTTAAAGTTAGTCTTTTCAGATCCTGTGTCAATTAAAATAATTTATTGGTTCTACATTATTGAATGAATAACTATTTCTATTTTATTTTCTGTATATACTTTAAAAATTGAGCTGTTTCTTTGACTTAGTCTTTCTGTGAGAACACTTAAAATATTTCAATATTTTAAAAACTTCTTAATTATCCTTTGAAATCTTGGAACAAAATCTATAATATATAAACGCAATGTACTATTAAAAACATGAAAATAGCGTGACAGTCATTTCGAGATGAAAACTACTTCTGAAGGTTCTGATAAGTAATTTTTTTTAGAATATTAGGTTGTTTGTAGATTTGAGTGATTGTTGATTTTTTTTTCCTGAAACCAAGCTGCATTCTAGTTACTTGAAGTATTTTAAGAACCTTAAACTTGTGTCTCTTTCTAAGTGTCATGCTTTGAGCAGGCCTAACATCAGTTAAATGAAGTGAAAATTGCATTCTTGTCTTGATAGAGATGAAAATGGATTTCTGGTCATGAAATAGATGTAGTTGTCACTTTTTAAAAAAGGTGTCAGCAGTTTGCTTCAGTGAGTAAGGTGCCAATTCAGTATGGCAGTAAACTTGTGATCTGAGCAATCAATAAAATGCTTCAATAACTTCTGCTTCATTACACTTATAATAAGAGGCTATAGATCCATGGCACATAAAATGTTGATAAAGAGGATATGTGGGGATCGACTGCGACAATTTTCTCAAAAGTACAGTAAGTGCAATATTGCCATCTAGAGTTTGTGCATAGGTAATTATTACAGAGAGGGGGGAAGCGACAGTGGAATAAAATAAGAAGTGATATTGAAATACTGTTTATTTTCCATCAGTTATCCATGACACATTTATCTTCATGGAACGTTTCATTTGACTTGTCATAAAGCTGTTTGTTTAGGTCAGGAGAAAATTTTGAAATCTGTATTTTTCTCTAATTCTTTTAGAATTATACTACCAAGTGTCAAATATGTATCTCTAGCTCAAAATTGAACTTTTAATCATGAAAACTATTTATTAAATAACTCACTTTGGAAAAAAATAGAGGTTTTTCTTTTTTACATGGTAATTCAGTTCTATAAAACCAGAGAGCTTTATTGACATCTCAGTTGGGTGTCTTTCAATTAGGAAAATTATCTTTATTAATGGTAAACCTCCTTCAGAGAATAAGGGCCAACTTACGTTTCAAATGGTATTTTAAAATAAATATTTTTTTACTTAAAAACTGCATCTCATGAAGGAAAGATAGACTTTTCTGCTTACGCAATTCTGAACATTTTCATGAAAAGTGAATTCCATTTGGGGACCATCTAGGAATATGTCTCCATCTTTATCAACACATTAAAAATATTAGTTATCACTTTACTTTTCTTGATTAATTAAAAAGTATTTAAATTGTTTCATTTTATAATACTTTTTGAATGAACTAATATGGAAACATTTAAAAATCATTTATCCTCTGTACTTGTGACTGAATAGAAAATTTTATAAAAATCTGAATTTAAGTGTTTTAATTATAATACAGATAAAGTAAACTTAATATGGATATAGATGGACTTAACAAGGAAAGTTGTGTTTTTTCTCACTCAACTCTCCCTTCACAGAATATGGACCATTTTTCTAAGTTTATAGAGCCAGGCCTTTAGGTTTCCCTGAGATGAATAATTTGGCATTAATATATTATTAATGCATTTTTTCTAATACACTGTTGATGTATTTGGTTTTTATGTCTGTGTGTGAATGACTTCCATAATTGTAAAAAATGGAAATGATTATAACATAAATTTATTTTCATTTTCTGACCAAAAATTTATTCTCAGACATCCTAATGTTATATCCCCCCTTATATTTAAGATAATTCTTTAGTTAGATGAAGATACCCTTCTTTAGTTAGATGAAGATATCCTATGTTGAAATTTCTAATCATATTGGGTAGAAATATTGCATTTTAAAATCTCCAAATAAAGATAGAATTGTCCAGGCAAAGTACTTGAAAGTAGACCTGACAAATGCTCTTTAAATTACTCAACCACCTACAGGTATTATTGCCTATGACTCTTTTGAAATGAGAATAAATTTTATAGAGTTACAGCAGCAAAGTGAAAGAGTGTGTTTGATAGATTTCCTGAACAGTTTCAACACCCACAGGTATTATTTGTAAGAAAACAATCATGCCGAGTCTTCAGCTGGTTAGAGAGGGCATAGCATTCTATCTTCACCTGACATCCTATCTGTTCTGTCAACATCCTGGGCCCCCTGCCTTCTGCCCCCTCCTCCCAAAACAATAATGCTCACTGAGAGGTTCGTGTGAATGGACAAGAATATGAATGTTTTTTTCCTTGAAGAACTAAAACGGTATTGAATGCACATTCTTAGTGGGAGGAAAACCAACTCTCTTGAGGATTGACTAGTATTTTCTATTTACTATTCAAATGGATCATTGTTGTCAATGATTGCTAGTTAAGATCTTTGGTTGTTGAGAAGTCTGACTAATGATTGATAAAGCAATTGTAAACATGTTGGGAATCATTGCTTTGCTTTATTTTATTCAGAGACATATATAGTGGCTTCCTCTCACTTCTTGTTAGTAGCGTTAGTTCGAGTAAACATCAATCTTACAACAAACTTCTAATTTTCAAATAATATAATTCATTCTTTGCTCTTATTTTATATGTTGCAAATGGTGTGAATTAATATAACATTAATTTATTGCTCTCTTCCATAAAACTTTCTCAATTATGTTAGAAAATCAATTTTACATAACCTCCCTAAAATAATCAGTATCCTGTTACATTTCTAAAATATTTAAGTTTCTAAACATAGCCAGTCATGCATGGAAAAAGGATGTGGCAAGAGTTCATTTATCAACACTTAATATATGTGACTGGGAAGTAGATATTGAAAGCTTCAGAGAAAAGAATTATAGCATAAATAAAAGGTGCTGAAAAGGGCTTCAGCCTTGGCAAACCACAGGTGAGTTACATTTTTTAGAACTGTACTGCCCAATACACTATACCTTGTGTTTTTAAACTAAAATGAAATAAAATTGAAAATTGGGTTCCTCAGTCTCCCTCGCCACATTTTGATTACTCAATAGCTATATCATCACTGAAAATTCCACTGGACAATTCTTTTTTACAAGGCAAAAATTCGGTCGGATGTGTAGTTATACTTCTGGCATTGGATTCCTCATTCTGTGATTAACAAGGTGACACATCTTTGTTATGTCACCTGTAATACAGGCCTTTCACATAAGAAGAAATGTAACCTTGTAACTTACAGGTGTTATGACAAGGTAGGATAAAGTACGTAAGGGTTTTCCAAGGACTTTTAAAAAATACCCATCTCTGGTCTTCTCCTGTCTAGTTAATGCTTCCTTCACAAATCTTATGGCTTTCTTTTTATAATTATTTTCCTCCTTAGTCTTCATAATCATATAAGGTAAATTAAAATAAAAACAATCGCATACATCCTAAATATGCTTTGAAATTCAGGTATATTCATGTTTATTTAACAAATTCAGATCAAATTTCTTTAGGTTACAGAAAGTTATAAAAGTTATAGAAAGTTGTAAAAGTTAAGGTCTTTTAAAGGCCTGTATTACAGGTGTTTAAAGGCCTCATGGCGTTTGCTACTGGTATTCCAGTTTCACTTCTGGCATTGGAATCCTCATTCTGTGATTAACAAAGTGACAAATCTTTTAACATGATCAGGATCTAATTTGGTGTTGGATAGGTAAGGTGCTCCAGTCCTCATAAAGCAAAACAAAGCAAATATTTTGAAAAAACAAAACAAAACCATATAGTTCACAATCTGTTTGCCATCCAACCACCAGGTGGACACCTTTAGGCCCTTCAGTGTCTCTTAAGATCCTTATAAATGAACTATATGGTGTGGCATCTTTAGGGACTATAATTCTACCAGTTACTGATTTAACCTTATCTTTTGGGTACCTCCCCACCCCAAAAAAGTAATTAGAGAACCAAAGAAGACAAACTCAAATGATGAAGTGTTGAGTACCACTTATGTGCTCTGTGTATTAACCGCTGTTGAAAATATAGGAGAATTCTCTAAGGCCTCGCCCTCAGGAAGCTACTTTCTTGTTTTGGAGACAAGGCACACCCATGTGAAGCTATTAAGAAATATACTTATCAGTATAAAAAGAAGTGCTAAAATATGTGGTACAGATTCTATGTATTATGGGAACTTAAATAAAAGAAAGACTAGCATGAAAATAGAATGAAAGCATTTTGAGGTTGAATGAATTTTAAAGGGTGTGTAACCCAGTCCTCTCATTTTATAGATAATAAGACAGTAATACTTACCTCACTGAGTTGTTGTGAAGATTAAATCATGTATATAAAACTCTTTTTTTTTTTTTTTTTTTTTGAGACAAAGTCTCACTCTGTCACCCAGGCTGGAGTGCAGTGGCACGAGGTTGGCTCACTGCAACCTCCACCTCCCAGGTTCAATTCTCCTGCTTTAGCCTCCTGAGTAGCTGGGGTTACAGGCACATGCCATCATGCACCGCTAATTTTTGTATTTTAGTGGAGACGGGTTTTCACCATATTGGCCAGGCTGGTCTTGAACTCCTGACCTCAGATGATCTGCCCACCTCGGCTTCTCAAAGTGCTGGGATTACAGGCATGAGCCACCAAAGACTCTTAAAACAGTACCTGGAACTTACTTACTTACTTACGAGTAAGTGCTCACTGAGGATTAGCTATCATCACCAGCATCTTTATTAATATTATAAAGTAATTAAGACCAATGGCAGTGAGGTCCTTGTCTAAGGTGAGACAGCAAGATAGGGTTGTAATGGCACTAAAGCCTATCTTCATTAGGAAATGCAAGGCATGTTTTATTAACTGAAGTATGGGTAGAGTTTGAAAAGGAGATTCAGATAGGCAGTGGTATGAAGTCAGGAGTGAACAAGATATCATTTCAAACAGGTTATATGTGATTTTTTTAAAAAAGGATATCAGTGGCCTTTGGAAGCTAATGAAAACTTAGAGTGAATAGGATTAAAGTAAAAATTGGTGTTGGAGAATTAAGGGCAGTGGATATAGATAGGACCTTTCAGAGGTTGAGAGTGGTATATTTTTTTAAAGTTCACAGCATATTAAATAATGAAGAAATGCCAAAACAGGATTTTAAAACCATTAAGTATATTTTACATGATTACCCTTAAAATTAACTCTATTAACAAAAAGCACAGTATGATATAATTGTTCTATTTACATGATAATTAAAAGATTTCTTAAAAATATTAATCATAACCCATGTTGGGGGAATGATCTGGTGATGGGGCAGATGTTTCAAAATGACTGTCTTCTCCAGAGTATCCTGTCACTGTACCTTCTTGATTGTGTGTGTAACTTTATTTGCAGATAATGAAAAAAGCTAAATGTGTGGCCTATTTTGAATGTAAGACTAAGGTCAGAAGACCTTCCTCAGTCTCAGGATCTGAGATCCTAACATGGTTGGATAGTGTGGATGGGGAAAGCAAATCATTGAAGTTTGGAAAGCATCTTCTAGAGTTTACTTTAGGAAGGAGATACACACTGCAGGAGAGCAAATCCACTCACACTATACAAGACATGCCAAGAAGTGTTTTCCTTATTTTGTTTAAATCTGGTTTTATCTTTCACACGTGGTGGTGGGAGAAAAATAAAACTAAATCTGATTCAGACCAAATAATTTAACCGGTTTATTTAGGCAATGCTCAGCCTTTTGAATAAAGATGCCCAGATGTTCATCTTTCTGCCATTTTTTTTTGTGTTCCCTCCAAGAAGTCATCTGTGTTTATGGAGGAGAAGGGCTTATTAAGTAACAGTTGGGGTTGTTCCCCTGAATGAATACAAAGAGCAGAAGATGTACAGTGGTTTTAAGAGAATGAAGGTCCAGATTCCCAACTCCCATATGCACTTTTTAGTAAAATGATTCTGATTGAGAATGTGCCTGCAGTGTAAGGGAATGCCATTTGTTTTCTCCTTTCCCATTTTCCATTCACCCTTTAAAAAGGCAAAGCACACCTCTTCCTCATCCTGAGTCTATTCTGGTGTATCACCTTGTGGTGTAAAAACCTCCAGGCACCAAACAAAAGGACACTTTGAAAATATTAGTGTCATCAGCTTGTGATAGGGCTCCAAATCTTTCCTTGCCATTATATATGTGTTTCTGTTAAGGAAGAAGTGGTATAGAAATACAAAGTTGAGAAGAAAAAGGAAGGATGTAAACTTTCTGATTGTCTTAGCACTTTGGGAGGCAGAGGCAGGAGGGTCGCTTGAGCCCAGGATTTCGGGACCAGCCTGGGCAACATAGGGAGACACCATCTCTACAAAAATAAAAAATTTAGCCAGATGTGATGATGCATGCATGCTTGTGGTACCAGCTACTTGGGAGGCTGAGGTGGGAGGATTGCCTGGGCCTTAGAGGTCAAGGCTACAGTGAGGTGTGATCATGCCACTGCATTCCAGCCTGGGCAACAGAGTAAGACCTGTCTCAAAAAAACAAAAACAAAAACAAAATTTCATAACTTTCTGATTGTTAAAGAAGAGTTTTTTCAAGTTTTAAAAAATGGATAATTATTGATGTAAAACTGCTCTGGTATCAAACCTCACTGGATAGATTTTAAAAACCAATTTAACAGTTTTCTTTGGTAATGGCAATATTTATAACATGGCAGAAAATTACATACTTTGTAACTTTTTAAGCTAATGATAAAAAATGTTAAATGTCAACTTAAAATGTTGGTACATAGTTTTCTAAGTAAAGGTTACCCAATTTTTATAAATCCTTCGAGATAGCATGTGAGTAAAATATTCGGGAGTCATCATGGTTCAAGGGAGAGAAAGGTGGTCCTTTGAGCCATGTGGTGTCTGACTGCAGAGATGATTGGTCTTGTCTGCTGCTGAGGTTGGTAGCTGATGCTGGATGTTCTCTGGGTGGGTGGGAGTGCACCCTGGAAGCTGTATTCTTAGCTTGACTCTTGCTGAGTTAGTACCACATTTTTCCATCTTGGTCTTGGCCTACATGAGCCACCCCTCAGCCTCTGCAGTGTAGTAATTGTAGGCATTTTGGCCCTTATTTTTTTTTTTCTTTCTTCTATTTTTTTTTCTTTTTGGTCCTTAATATTTTTATGACTATTTCTTATTGTAAAAAAACACACAGCATTACATTCACCCATTTACCCATTTTTTAAGTGTACAATGCAGTAGTGTTAAGTATATTTACATTGTTTTCTTAATTTCCTTTTTGGATTTCTCATTGTTAGTATATAGAAATGCAACCAATTTTTGTGCATTAATTTTGTATCCTGAAACTTTGCTGAAATTATTAGTTGTAACAGATTTTTGTGTGGAATTTTTAGGGTTTTCTATATGTAAAATAATCTCATCTGTGAACAGAGATAATTTTACTTCTTCCTTCCAAATTTGAGTGCCTTTTCTTTTTCTTGTCTAACTGTTCTGGCTAGGACTTTCAGTACTATATTAAATAGTAGTGGTGAGAGTGGGCATCCTTGTCTTGTTCTTGATTTTAGAGGAAAAGCTTTCAGTCTTTTACTGTTGAATATGATGTTAGCTGCGGCCTTTTCATATCCATCCCTACTTTGTTGGAGTGTTTTTATCATAGCGTATTGAATTTTACCAAATGCTTTTTCTGCATCAATTTAGATCATCATTGTGTTTTTTAATCTTCATTTTGTTAATGTGGAGAATTACATTCATTTATTTTCTTATGCTGTGCCATCCTTTCATTCCAGATATAAATGCCAGTTGGTCGTCGGCCCTTAATATCTGAGGCCTTTCTGGCTACAACTTTGCTACCCTGGGGGCTGTGTGAGAATTTGTGGGTCTCATGTCTGATTATTCAGGTCATAATTTAGGTAATATATTTTGTCAAATACTTTTTACTGCATTTATTGAGATTTTCATATACATATTTTTACTGTTAATATAGTAAATTATGTTGATTCATTTTCAAATATTAAACCTTATGTTTCTGAGATAAACACTACTTGTTCATGTAGTATTTGCATATATATTATATATTATCCTCCTTATTTTTATTACTTGAATTTATTACATTTATTAAATCCTATTAGTGATTTTTATCTCTCTGATCTTGAGGGGCATTGGCCCGTAGTTTATCTTTCTTTTAATATCTTTGTCTGATTTTGGTATTAGGGTAATGCTGGCTTCATCAAACGAGTTGAGAGGTACTTCTTCTTCTTCTATTTTCCAAGTTTGTTTACCACTTCTATTATTTCTTAAGTATTTGGTGAAGTTCATTAGTAAAACCATCTGGGCCTGGAGTTTTGTTTACAGGTAGGTTTTAAATTATGAATTAAAAAATTTTTAGTATTCGTATAGGTATTTATTTGTTTACTCTTATATGATTTCAACTTTTATTTTACATTTGGCAGGGTACATGTGCAGGTCTGTTATATGGCTATATTCTGTGGTTTGGGGTACAGATGATCCCATCACCCAGGTAGTGAGCATACTACTCAATAAGTAGTTTTTCAGCCCTTCTCCCTCTTTGCCCCTTCTAGTATTCCTCAGTGTTCCTATCTTTATGTTCAACATGTAGCTGTTTATGTTACATAATTCTTTGTGATCTTTAGTAGTTTAATGTCTTTTAAGGAATTTGTTCATTTAATCTAAATTGAAAATGTATTGACATAAAGATGTTTATAATATTTTGTTATCATTCATTTGAAGTCTGTAGAATTTGCTTTTTAATTCCTTATATTGGCAATTTCTAGACTCTCATTTTTTACCTAACTCGTCTAGCTGAGGTGATCAATTTTATTTATATTTTCCAAGAAATGGCTTTTCATCTAATTGATTTTCTATTTTTGGTCTGCTATTTATTTCATTGATTTTATGCTTTATTAATTCCTTACTTCTGCTTATGTAGGGTTTAATTGATATTTCTTTTTCTAGTTTCATAAAAAAAGAGCTTAATTGATTTAGACCTTTCTACTTTTCTAATGTAAGCATTTAATGCTATAAATTTCCCTCAAAGCCCTGCTTTTGCTATGCCTAACAAATTTCAGTATGCTGTTTTCATTTTTCTTTAATTCAAAAGACTTTAAAGTTTTTCTTGTGATTTTCACATCTGTTATTTAGAAATATCTTGTTTAATTTGAATTATTTTTGGATTTCTGTATATCTTTCTGTAATTGGTTTCTAGTTTCCATCGTGGTCAGAGAACAAACTGTGTATAATTTTAATCCTTTGATATTTTTTGAGATTTGCTTTATGTCTCAAAATATATCCAAATTAATGTTCCATGTTTGTTCTGTCTTATTGGTTTAAGTGTTTTTAAATGTCAGTTTGTTCAAGCTAGTTGATAGTATTGTTCACATCTTCTGTTATTCTTGTTGTAATTTTGGATTTGTCTATTTCTCCTTTCAGTTCTATCAGTGTTTTCTACATATATTTTGAAGTGCTGTTATTGGGTTTGTATTATTTTAAGATTGCTGTATTTTCTTGATAAATTGACTTAAAATCCTTAGGAAATGTTCCTCTTTATTCGTGGTAATATTCTTTGTTCTGAAGTCCATTTTGTTTTATGTTAATAAAGCTACTCCAATTTTCTTTTCACAAATGTTATTATAAAATACTGTCCTTTTACTTTTCTGTCCTTTAATTTTAACTTATCTGTATTTTTATATTCTGTCTTGTAGAAAGAATATATTTGGGCCTTGCTATTTCCTCCAGTCTGAAAATTTCTTTTAATTGGAGTGTTTAGACCATTTACATTTAATATAATTAGTAATATGATTGGGTTTAATTATTTTACCTTGTCATTTGTGTTTTATTTGTCTCATTTGTTTATTATTTTATCTTTTTAAACTGCTTTATTTTGGATAAAATACATTTCTTTTTGGTCACTTCATTGCTACTGAAATAGTTAGTATGTTTGTCCCCTCCAAGTGTCATGTTGAAATGTGATTCCCACTGTTGAAAGTGGGGCCTGGTGGAAGGTGATTAGATCATGGGGGTAAATCCCTCCTGAATGCTTTAGCACCTTGCTCCGTTGGTTTACATGAGATCTGGTTGTTTAAAAAAGCCTGGGACTTCCCCCTTCTCTCTTGCTCCTCCTCTTACCATTTGATGTGTTGACTCTTCCTTCACTTTCTACCGTGATTATGAGCTTCCTAAGGCCCTCACCAGAGGCAGATGCTGGAGCCATGCTTGTACAGCCTACAGAACTGTGAGCCAATAAAACCTCTTTTCTTTATAAACTATCCAACCTCTGTCATTCCTTTATAGCAATACAAAAATGGCCTAACACAGCTACCATAAGCTTATTAGCTATATCTTTTTGGCTTGCTTTGTATGCATGAGTGTATGTGTAGTTGCTCTAGGATGTTTTGTTTATATATTTAGCTTTTTATACTCTATCTTTGAATAATACTTATTACTTCATTATAATATAAGAAGCATATGTTTTTATTTATCCTTCCTATTCTTTGTGCCACTGTTGTCATGTATTTTATTTTTATCTGTTATTTTCCCCAGAAAATATTGTTATATTCTTACTTAAACAGAAAATTTTAAAAGATATTTAAAAATGAGAAAAATGTCTTTTTCTTTACCCACATACTTATGAGTTTTGATATTCTTTATTCCTTAATAAATCCAAGTGTCCGCTTATGTTGTCTTCCTTTTGCCCTAAGAACTTCTTTTGTTAAAACTTTTTTTTTTTTTTGTTAAAGAGATGAGCTCTTGCTTTTTTGAGACCTTCCTTCCTTCCCACTGAGTACTGACAAAGTCAATAGGTTTTCTTTCCCAGACTTTAAAAGATGTTGTTCTATTCATCACAAGTTTCTGATGTAACATTGGAGAGTATTCTTACCTTAGTACTTCTTTATCTAATGACTTTTTCTTTTATTTCTTTTAAGAATTTATATTGATAACTTTTTTTTGGCAGTTTGATCATGATGTGCCTTTTGGGTTTTTATTGGGGAGTTTACCTTTTGCAATTTGTTGAATTTCTTGGATATATGTGGCTCTAATTTTTGTTATTTTTTTTGGCCTTTATGTCTTAAAATACTTTTTCTGTTCCTAACCCTCTTTCCTATTTTTCTGGACTCTAGTTCCACAATATTAGTTTGCCATTTATTTTGTTTTTTTCCCAGTACTTTTTTCTGGGCACTTTATTTTGATTTGTTTCTGTGGTAGCCACCAGGCTGAGCTAGGACATGAGTCACCTTCAGTTCTGCAAGAAGCCATTAGAGAAGAAAGCTGCAGATACAGCATCTTGCCTGGAATTAAGGCATTTAGTTACCAAATTTTAAATATAAGAGAAAATTATATTCCAAATACAAATACTATCTTTCCTCTTATATTCCTCAGCCTGGTTCCTTAAGTATTACATCATCAAGATTCTCCTATCAGTTCATATTTATTTCTCCTCATTCCTTAATACTAGAATCTCTTCTTAAGTCAAGCTAATATTATCACTGTTCAATAACCATACCATTCTCCTTCCTAGCTTTGTGTTTCCTGTTTCCTATATGGAATAGGAATGTGCTTCTTCATTTTCCTTATGTCGAAATAATGAAAATATTCCAGACATGAAAGATTGGAATAAACATTTCTGTAAGCCAAATGCAACTCGATCAAATCCTTTCTTCAGATATTTTTTTCAGGAAATAAAGCATGTCTATATCTATCTTTCTGGATAGATTTATGTATAATTTTTCTTCCCTGTGCTTCCTCTCTAGAGGTAACCATTATCTGAATCTCCAGTCATATTTTATAGTATATATAATATATGTATATTATATTATATATAATATATTTTTATATTATATATTACATATATGTACATGTATATATTAGCATACATGCATATGTACATATAACACAAATTTACATATTTATATGTATATATTGTTATTATTTTATTTTATTTTAATAGTTTTTTGGGGAAAGGTAGTTTTTGATTACATGGATACATTCTTGAGTGGTGATTTCTGAGATTTTGATGCACCCGTCACCTGAGCAGTTTATGCTGTACCCAATATGTAGTCTTTTATCCTTCACTCCCTCCCAACTTTCCTCCATGTCCCCAGAGTCCATTATATTATTCTTACGCCTTTAGTTTTCCATTCCTGAATTACTTCACTTGGAATAATGACCTCCAACTCCATCCAAGTTGCTGCAAAGGCCATTATTTCATTCCATTTTATGGCTAAGTAGTATTCCATGATGTATATATGCCACATTTTCTTTAGCCTCTTGTTGATTGATGGGCATTTAGTCTTGTTCATATTTTTGCAGTTGTGACTTGTGCTGCTATAAACATGCATGTGCGTGTGTCTTTTTCACATAATGACTTCTTTTCCTTTTGGTAGATTCCTAGTAGTGGGATTGCTGGATCAAATGGTAGTTTTACTTTCAGTTCTTTAAGAAATCTCCATACTGTTTTCCATAGTCATTGTACTAGTTTACATTACCACCAGCAGAGTAAAAGAGCTCTCTTTTTGTCACATCCACGCTAACATCTATTATTTTTTGATTTTTAAATTATGGCCATTCTTGCAGGAGTAAGGTGGTGTCTCATTGTGGTTTTAATTTGCATTTCCCTGATAATTACTGATGTTGAGCATTTCCTTCATGTGTTTGCTGGCTGTTTGTATATCTTCCTTTGAGAGTTGTCTATTTATGTCCTTTGCCCACTCTTTGATGGGATTATTTGTTTTTTACTTGCTGAATCGTTTAAGTTCCTTGTAGATTCTGGATATTAGTTTTTTGTCTGATGCATAGTATGCAAATATTTTATCCTACTCTGTGGGTTGTCTGTTTACTCTGCTGATAGTTTCTTTTGCTGTGCAGAAGCTTTTTAGTTTAATTAGATCCCATTTATTTATTTTTCCATTTGCTTTTGGGTTCTTAGTCATGAATTATTTGCCTATATCAATGTCTAGAAGAGTTTTTCTGATTTTATCTCCCAGAATTTTTATGGTTTCAGGTCTTAGATTTTAATCTTTGATCTATCTCGAGTTGAGTTTTGTATAAGGTGGGAGATGAGGATCCAGTTTTACTCTTCTACATGTGGCTTGCTAGTTATCCCAGCACCATTTATTGACCAGGGTGTCCTTATATATATGTATATGTATATATTTGCATATATGTTGTATTAGTCTGTTTTCATACTGCTGATAAAGACATACCCGAGACTGGGAAGAAAAAGAGTTTTAACTGGATTTACAGTTCCACATGTTTGGGGAGGCCTCAGAAACATGAAGGAAGGCTAAAGGCACTTCTTACATGGTGGCGGCAAGAGAGAATGAGGAAGAAGCAAAAGCAGAAACCCCTGATAAACCCATCGATCTTATGAGACTTATTCACTATCACAAGACTGATATGGGAAAGACCGGCGCCCATGATTTAATTACCTCCCCCTAGCCTAGGTCCTTCCCACAACATGTGGGAATTCTTGGAGATACAATTCAAGTTGAGATTTGGTGGGGACACAGCCAAACCAATCATATGTATATATGCATATGTGTGTATTAAAGCATATGCGTTCATATTCACATGTATATATTACACATATATCTGTGTTTTGCCTTTTTTATACTTTATATAAATGATATACTATACATGTCACTCTGCACTTGCAACATTATGAGACATATTTATGCTGAAATATAAAGATGTTATGCATTGACTTTTAACTTCCACACAGTAATTTATTCATTTTATTGTATGAATATACTACAGTCTGCTTATTACTTGTTGACAGACATTTAGTGTCTTTCCAAATTTTGCTGTAACGAACACTGCTCCTACAAATATTTGTATACTTTATGTAAACCTCATGTGCATGTATTAAAATTTCTCCAGGGTATATATCTAGAAGTAAAATTAGTATGGAAAAAGTATGCAGTGTGCCTATCATTGTGGGCTATTGTTTATTTACATTATATGGCTATTGTATTAGTTAACACTTTCACCAGCAATTTATAAGGTTCTGATTTCTCCTCATTTTCCCATGTATGCATGCATACATACATACATACCCTTTGTGACTTATTTATCTAATAGTAGTTAATGATATGTCTGAGCTATGCTAAAGAGGTCAACTACGGTTATGTGCTATTGTACTTAATAACCATTCTCCTATTGTAATGCAATTATATCATTGTTTTATTTTCCTAAAATCAACTTCTTTGCAATTATTTATTCAAGATAATGTTCAAATTGAAAATTATTGAGTCTAAGTTTGTGACTATATTAAACTCTTGATAAGTCCTTCAAAATGGTTGTACCGATGTAACTATTTCAGAATCAGGTATAATATTTTAATGTTTGATACTTCAATATATACATAGTTTATTGTTTTTATTAGCACTAATTATATTACTTTCAAGGTTAAACATTATAAATATATCTGTGAATTAACAAAAATCTCTTTGCAGTAGACCAAATGTTTATGTCTTCCCGAAATTTATATGTTGAAGTCCTATCCCCCTGATGTGACTATATTTGGGGATAGGGCCTTTATAGAGTAGTTAATATTAAATGAGGTCATAAGGGTAGGGCCCTGATCCAATAGGATTATTAGGCAAGACACCAGAGAGCATACACTCTCTCTCTGCCATATGAGAACACTGCCAGAAGACAGCCATCTTCAAAGCCCTAAGAGACTCCTCACCAGAACCTGACCATACTGACACCCTGATCTTAAACTTCCAACCTCCAGAACTCTGAGAAAATAAATTTCCCTGCTTAAACCACCCAGCCTATGATAGCTTGTTATAGCAGCCTGAGCTGACTAAGACAGATTTTGTTACCAGGATGTGGAATATTGCTGTAACGAATACCTCGACATGTGGAAGTGGCTTTGGAACTGAGTAATAGGTACAGACTGGAAGAGTTTTGAGGTGATGCTGGAATTATGTATGTTAAGAATAATTCTGGTGAGGTTTCAGTGGAAATAAGTAAGATGTTATTAGAAACTAGAGGAGGCCAGGCATGGTGGCTCACTCTGTCATCCTAGCACTTTGGGAGGCCCAAATGGGTGGGTCACCTGAACTCAGGAGTTCTAGATCAGCCTGGGCAACATGGTGAAACCCTTTCTTTACTAAAAATACAAAAAATTAGCTGGATGTGGTGGTGCATTCCTGTAATCCCAGCTACTTGGGAGGCTGAGGCAGGAGAATCGCTTGAACCTGGGAGGTGGAGGTTGCAGTGAGCCAACATCGTACCACTGTACCCAAGCCTGGGTGACAGAGTGAGACTCTGTTTCAAAAATAACAAAAAATGAAAAACAAAACAAAAAACTAGAGGAAAGGTGATCCTTATAAAGTGGCAAAGAACTTGCTGGAATTGTGTTCTAGTGTTTTGCAGAAGGTAGAATTTGCAAGTGATTAAATTGGATTTTCAGCTGAGGAGATTTCTTAGCAAACTGTTGGGAGAGCCTCTTGATTGCTCCTGACTACTTATAGTAAAATGTGAAAGGAGACAGTTGAATTGAAAGAATTGTTAAGCAAAAAGGAACCAGAGCTTAAAGATTTACAAAATTCTTAACCCATCCATATTGCAAAAAATGAGGGGGCTTGTTCTGAAGAGAACACTAAAGGTGTGGCTGAGCAGCCCTTTGATAAAGAGATCACGGGTGTGATTCATAAACTTAATTAGCTATCTCAGCAGAGACCAGGCATAGAGATGGAATTATGCCAGCAGAGATACTACCAGTTTGAACTAAAGGGGACAGAGAAAGTGGGACAAAAGGAAGGAAGGCTGTTAGATATCCTGCCTTTTATGTTTGAAAGGGCAGGCCCAGGACCCACCAGAACCATGTGGATGGGGTGGAGAGACAAAAGAGGAGGGTCACTACCACCCTAGTGGGCCTGGAAGGTGGAGTATCGAATCAAAGAAGATTATTAAGATCTAATAGAATTTGCATTGCTAGGTTTTGGACTTGTTTGGGACATGTCACCACTTCCTTCTGATTTCTTCCTTTGGAATAGAAACTTTATCCTATGCTTGTCCACTATTGTATTTTGGAAGCATATAACTTGTCTAGTTTCACAAGTTTATAGCTGGAGAGGAATTTTGCCTCAAGATGAATTGTACCTTGGGTATGACCCATATCTGATTTAGATGCTATTTACTTGAGCCTCTAGGCTTTATAATTGATGGTAGAATGAGTGAAGACCTTTGGGACGATTAGAGTGAAATGAGTGTGTTTTGCATGCAAGAAGGACATGAATTTTAGGGGGCCAGGTATGGAATATTATGGACTTAGTGTTTGTGTTCCCCCTAGATACTCTGATTGAAGCCCTTACACCAAATGCCACTATATTTGGAAACAGAGCCTTTATGGAAGTAATTAAGGTTAAATGAAGTCATACGAGTAGGCCCTTGCTCCAGTAGGAATAGTGTCCTTATCAGAAGAGGCACTTTCTCTCTCTATACCATGTGAAGACATAGCAGGAAGGCAGTTGTTTGCAACCCAGGAAGAGAGCCCTTGAAAGAACTTGACCATACTTGCACTCTCTCTTGGACTTTCATCCTCTAGAACTATGAGAAAATAAATTGCTGTTGTTTAAGCTATCCAGTCGATGGAATTTTCTTATGGTAGCTCAAGCTGACTAATAGAGTCTTCTTGTTCAAATGGTACTTTGCACATTCAAAACTGTTTTTTAACATCAATTGTAAAATCAGACGTGTTCAATTTTTAAAAAGTTGATTTATCTTACATAAAATTTTAACACAAAATATAAAGTGTAATTATAACATAATGCATCTGATTTTTAAAAACAAATATACATCAGAAATTACACAGCCTGAGTACAGTAAGCAGACTTCAAGCTTGAGAGGTTATTTTAGCAATACTGCCTTGCTCAAAACCATTTTGTATTAACCTTAATTGCATTCTTTTTAGTATCGTCAATGATGATGTTTACATCTTTGCAGTGTGAATTTAAATTTTTGGAAATTCGAAAAGTAATTTTTGTTAAATTTGGTGAAAAGTTTAGTATTAAGTATCAAAAATAGTTTCATCAAGAATATATTATGAAGCTACGTATTTTCACTAGGACCTAATTCCTAGATAAATATTGCCCATTACATGTTTCAAAGATTCTTCTAAATGCTTCAGGAATTGTACATAAGAATCCTTACTGACTGTTTTGTTTTGTGGTATGAATTTTATAAGAATGTCATTTATGTCAAAGAAATAAAATTGTCTTCACTGGTGAGTTTGACATGGACTTCCTAGACTATAGGGTTATTGGTATTAAATCTTCTCTTTTTCTGTTCACATGAAATTCATGGCATATCTTCAGAATAATTTTAAAAAATTTTCTGGCCAGTCAAGTATCCTATACTGTTTCAGAGTGTGGGAACTGGAGTCAGATTGCCCCAGTTCAAGTCCAGGCTTTCCTGTTTAACCAGCTTTGAGGTCTTAGGCAAGTTAACCCGTTTTCAGGTTTCTTATCTGTAAAATGGGGTTAATAATAGGATTGTTGTGAGATTATACCTGTAAACACTTAAAAATGAGATAATACCTAAAAATGGTAAAATTTATATGTGTTTATATGGTGCCTGACTTATAGAAAGCAATAAATATTAGTTATTATTACCATCTACCATCACTCTCTGCTCATATCCAATCACTTGCCACCTTTGTCGAGCACAGTGCCTTGTTCTTATACTTGTTGATAAACCAGTGAAAGAATGAAAACCTTTGTCAACATTTCTTTTAGAATAAGTCTAATTCTTTGACTAAATTTAACTCTTTGGCCACCTTTCTTTCAATTATTTATTTGAATGCACTAAGTGTCATACCTTCAACATTTTCTGTCTTGCAGTAAGGGGTTTCGAAGCCTGACAGCATCAGAATCACATAGGTTCCGCCTCTGCTCATGTTTACATTCAGCAGACCTGGGGCAGGACCAGGTGGCTAGCTTATTGAAAATGCGCTAGAGTTGATTCTGATACCCAAGCTAGGTTGAAGTGTTATGAGAATGTGTCTTATTTTCTTGATGAAATTTTTGAGATCAATTTTAAAAAATCTTCTTTTTGACATAACTTTATCCCCTCCAGCTTCTTTTTACAGGTCATGTACTGTTTTGCAGATACATTTGTTAAAAATCTAAATTTATTCTAGAATTTTTACCCTAAACTTTTTTTTTTTTTTTTTTTTTACTGTAAATTGTTTTGTGCTTTAAATTGTTTGCTTTGTAATGTGGGCTGTGTATGTGTGTGGATGTATGTGAGAGTGTGTGTGTTTCTTTAGCACCAGCTCAGGCATGGGCTGGCCAGCCTTTAGAGCTCCGTTCTTCCAGGTCAAAGCTTGTTTAAACTTGTCCTTGCTATGATCAGTCCATCACTGCTTCTTCAAGCCATGCATGAGAATCAGCCTCATTACTTTAAAGCAGCACCTTATATGCTCAGAATGTTCTGCCATCCAATTTCAACAAAATTATATATCTACCCACCAAATTTTACTAAAAAGTAGGACCTTGCCATAATATTGGGATGTTTTCCAGTTTTGGTACACAACTAATATACTAGTTAATGGGAGTCAGGGAGGGAGAATGAAGGTAGAAAGCTTCAAAGTTAAAAGTTAGAATATAGGTTTGAAATATTAATGTTACTTAGAGTTAGACACTGAGTTTTTAATCCTCTCCAACTTATCATCTGTTTGACATTTAGCTGTTACATTTTATTATGACCCTTTTTTTCTTTTATAAAAGTATATTTATGCTGATGTCATAAAAGATAAAATTTAGTTCTGGAAGCTCTCTGCAAATGGCATTGGACACTGAGCAATAAATGTAACACAAATAACCTGATGTCAGGGAAAATAAAAAGCAAGGCAGCATTCTAATGATAATAGCTTTAAAAAGGTGATGTCTGTTTAAGGAAAACAGAACCTTTTATTACATTTAAGTAGTGACTTGAAATTGGAAACATATAAAGTAAGATTTCAAAATGAAGTGATTGCTTTAATTTTTCCCTGTAAACATTTATTCTTGCTGTATCAAGAGAAAAGCTTTTAAGAAGAATAGTGATGATAATATCTTATATTTTATACCAATGTGTATTATCAATTGCATTAGTCTTCTACTGTTTTGGCTTTTGTGAGAACTTCAGTACGCGTTAGAAATATTTTCTCTTCTTTCTTTTTCAATATTCTCATTAATTAAAAAAATCTGTAATTATATTTTCTGCTTTGGGAATCTTTATATTATGACTATTTTTTCTTAAATAAAGCAAATGACAAAAGATAAAAAGTAAAAGATAAAAATTCAGGAAGAAAGGTTTTCTCCACTTAGTGGGGGTACATATTTTAGAGAGGAGATATTTCTGCATTTTGTAATGCTGATATTTCTTTGAAATATATAGCATAGATTTTCAAACAATAGCCAATAGCCAAAATAGATTGGACACACTATCTTTGTTGGGAGACATGGGCAGAGATATAGAGTACACATTATGAAAAAATCTATTTTTTCAGTTGAATTCCACTTGCATATTACTTCTCTGACAATTCTATAAAAATGAAGAGGTATTACTTTAGTGCCTTTTGTTACAGTTAGAAAGAAAATCTTATTAGCATGCATATGGGATTAAATGTTGTATCATTTATAACAATATGTGTTTTATTACTTCTTATTTTTAAAATATCCTGTCTTTCAGTAATACTCCCCTTTGAGTTGAGTATATCCTTGCCTGAAACAGAATAGTTTCAGTGTATAAACAATGGGATGGCACCTATAGAAGTACATTGTTTTTCTATAGAAGATATAGTTTCCAGTGATAACGTTTGGATCTTTTCTTACAGAGGTGCTTCTAGTTTTCTATTTTATGTCTAATTTATAGATGAATCATATGGACTGGTTTGTGCTCTTCCTTTGTATCCATATATACTTGACCCATTTGTGATTTAACTTACTAGGACAGGTTTTCAAAATCGACCTGAGTTGTTTATAGCCCTCCAGATCAGAGAATCTAAAAATTTAGTTTCTTAAAAAATTGACTTAAAATCATTTTGAAGTCCATATAGTTCAGATTATACATAAAAATTTGTATATACTTATAAATAGACCTACCTGTTTTCAAATATGCAAATCAGCACAGGCCAAAAGTAAAGACATTGCGCTGCTTCTCCCCATAATTTATCTCTGTGAAATGACAGCTTGCATTTGACACTTCTGTGAAATGTTAAAAGTTGAGTGTGCCTCTCACTTCCCTTTTCTATCATCTCCCTCTCCCTGTTGTGGGCTCAATGTAGAGGAGGGGGAGTGATTTACCCCAGCAGGGAGGATCCTTCTTTATTGTCCTTTTCACCCCATTTGTAACGTTGTTTCTAAGAGAAATGCAATCTATGTTAATTAAGAAACATATTTATTGAAGTAAAATTCACATGTAGCGTTAATTTTTAAAATAAAGATTTAGAAACCAAACATTGAGGGATGAGCGGAACTGATTTATGCTTTCTAGACTACTCTGGCTGTTTTGAGAGTAAAAGCAGGAAACCCAATCAGCACAGAATCTAGGCTTCAGCATGAGATTCTGAGGCGGGAAAATGAGGGAGATCTTTTAAAATTAAAGGCCACAGACCAATCTCTGTCTTGCACTGGGAAAGTTAAGTCCCTGAGTAGCTAGTACTGTCTGGGCTTATCTATGAGGTAAGCATTGGGATGGCTGGAGGTGTTTCTGTGCGTGAACTATGAAGCACCTGCCTTGAGATTATGACATCCAGATGCCTTAGCTGATCTGGGACGAAAATCTCTAGTTTGATTTTACGACATCTGCTTGCCGTTTCAGTAGAATTGAGGCCTGCAGTGGGCTAAATGGCCGGGTAAGGCTTCTTAAGTAGTTTGGACTCTACAGTGTAGATCTGCCCCTTTTGCAAATGTTTGCCACTTCAGCTGAACAAGTCAAAGTTCTCCTCAAGAGTGCAGAGTAGTATTTCAGCACCTTCATGGATTCTGAAAGGTGAATTCAAATGCTATAGGCTTTTACAGCATAAATTTACCTCAAAGTTTTTGTATGTATGTATTATAAATTCCAATTCATAAGCATTAGGAAATTTCTGTGAATATCTAATCCTCTATCTGTCTACCCATGTCTATCATACCCATTTTCTATGATCTCTTGCCACTAGGGGAAAGTAATGTTAATATTCATATTAATAGTTGCAACCCCTTTCTGCCCAGATTAGCAGGAATTCCAGTGTTTTTCTGAGATTCTCCCTTTTGAAGTTTCTTGGTGTCCTTTCCTATTAACACACCTCAGTGGGGACCATCTCATTGCATTAGTGAAACTGTACTAACAGCTCTAATTGCTCTAAAGGGAAGAGGGCAGGTATTCCATCACATTCTGCCCTAAATGCTCCTTGGCTCTGCATGGCAGAGGTATGAGATGGGCAGCCATAAATAAGAATCTGTGACACTGTTTCCCCAGAGCATTAACTGCCTTTTTCTTTTATGTTTATGAAATTAACAGGGGCCACTCAAGAGCTTCTTTTTAGAAGGAAAAAGGCCCTATTTAAAAGGATTCCTGCTGCTGCTGCTGCTGCTGCCTCCTTTTTTCTTTTTTTCTTTTTTTCTTTTTTTTCTTTTTTTTTTTTTTTGAGGTGAGGTCTTGCTCTGTCACCAGGCTGGAGTGCAGTGGCACAATCTTGGCTCACTGCAACCTCTGCCTCCCGGGTTCAAACGATTTTCCTGCCTCAGGCTCCTGAATAGCTAGGACTACAGGCACACACCACCACACCTGGATAATTTTTTGTATTTTAGTAGAGATGGGTTTTCACCATGTTGGCCAGGATGGTCTCAATCTCCTACCCTTATGATCCACCCACCTTGGCCTCCCAAAGTGCTAGGATTACAGGCATGAGCTACGGCACCAGGCCTGCTGCCTCCATTTTTAGGCGGAGAAGTAGCTGACAAGTTTTAAGTGGTGGCTAACAAAATATTTAAAATTTTGGTTAACTGGAGATTTTGTAAATAGATATACATATGACATACACATGTATATTGTGCATGTGTCTCTTATCTACACATACACATGTCATAACCTCTCATTATATTACTAGTTTTCAACAGAAATTTCTTATTTTTAAAATGTATTTATTTATGAATTATTTATTTTATTTTATTTTTAGAGAACTGGGTATGTTGCCCAGGCAAGCCTCAAACTCCTGTGCTCAAGGGATCCTCCTGCCTCAGCCTTCCAAGTTGCTGAGACTACAGGTGTGAGCCACTGCATTTCTAAGAAATTTCTGTTTTAGTTGTTCACACATGTTTGAATTTGCTTTAAATAAGTTTAATTTTTAAAATGTGGGACTTCTCACCCGGTTTAGACATAGGTTTGATGAAATAACTCACTTGTATTTATATATATACATCAGTTTAACATGTAACTATAAAAATGTCCTGCTTAGATTTATGACATGGATATTTAAAAATATTAAATATATAAAAATATTAAGTTTCACCTTTATATTTAATTATGGAAATGTTTATAGTAATTTATTTCTTACGTTAGTTAAATTATTGAAGGTAAGAAGCATAAATTACCCTAAATTAGCATATATTTGAAATTTATCTGTATTATAGAACAAATAATCTCTTTCCCTTTACAAAGAAATTTGTATTAGTGAATTAAAATGATAAAAACACATTTCTGTTATCTTATTTGTAACCTGTAATTTCTAAAGACCAATTTAAGGTATATTGTCTCTACAAATGACATTAAATTAGACCTCAGTAGTCTGTTTCCTGTCACTTCCTATTATTTTGTACTTGTTTGTCAATCCTTGGGGGAAATCAGAGCCTGTTTGGCTCTTTCTAATCTGCATAATGCTCAGTGAGGGCGTGGTCAGGAGGCGCCTCCCCTCCCCACCACACTGAAGATTTTACCTATCTCAGGCCCACTGATAATTCCTCCAGATCCTGCTGCTGTGCAGCAGAGTAAATTTGACTCTTAAAAAAAAAATTAAAATCAAATTCTACTATTATTTTAAATGTTTAAATCTACTTTTACATTATACATTTTGAAATGTAGTTTTTAAAAAGTTGTTCGTAATTTTATACCTTATCAACTAGAGTTTCATATAGGTTAAGTATTAACCCTTGTTTCAAGATTTTCACCTCGGTAAAGAAAGACTGTATTTTGTAATAGTCTGAGGGATTATATATGTACACATTCCTAATTATGGTGACATATTGTTTGCAACAGTACAACAGAAAAAATCAAGGCCCCATGTGGTAACCTGTTCACCTTATTTTAAAGAAAAAACTTTTTTACAATGAATTAATATTTTTATCTATCTTTTTAAAATTGTTCTATAAGTGAATTAATGATCTTTTGTAAAATTACAGAAATTTATAAATTATAAAATGAAAGTCTCCCCCACCAAAACTATTCCCCAGAGATAATTGCTGTTAATAACATTTTCTAGGCATATTCATATATATGTGTGTGTAGATGCATGTGCATATGTACATACTCAACAATATAAATAAATACTTCTTTTTCTCTAATATGACTGATACATACTCCCTTTTTAAAACAAGTAATAGTCTGTAATATTAGTAATATTCTTGTTTTATTATCTACTATGTCCTGGACCTCTTTACATGTCAGTATGTAGAAGGTGACTGCCTTTTTTTTTTTTTTTTTTTTTTTGAGACAGAGTCTCGCTCTGTCACCCAAGCTGGAGTGCAGTGGCTTGATCTTGGCTCACTGCAACCTCCACCTCCCAGGTTCAAGTGATTCTCCTGCCTCAGTCTCCTGAATAGCTGGGATTACAGGTGCCCACCACCACACCCAGTTAATTTTTGTATTTTTAGTAAAGACGGAGTTTCACCATGTTGGTCAGGCTGGTCTCAAACTCCTGACCTTGTGACCCTGACCTTGTGATCCACCCACCTTGGCCTCCCAAAGTGCTGGGATTACAGACATGAGCCACCGCACCCTGCTGAAGGTGACCACTTTTAATGCCTGTGTTAGGCTTTGGGGATTTAATACTCCTACTTTAGATGTTAAACAAATCGATAAATAGACTCAGGAGCCAGGCAGGAATTAAAATGCAGTCTCTACTTTACTAACAATAAGGCTAAATTTGAAAAGATCATTTTGACATGTGGCTGAAATAGCCCCTGAATAGAAAATATCCAACCAGTCTGGGGTGAAGTGACTGAAGAGCCACATGCCTTTCTTGGAGGACAGCAAACCACTGCCCTGGTAGAGAAGGAGTAGCAAGCCAACCAGAGAGAAAGAAAGAGAGAAAGAGAGAAAGCAAGAAAGAGAGAGAGAGAGAGAGACAGAGAGAGAGAGAGAGAGAGAGAGACTGGGCTTTATATAGATGATGGCCTTACACAGTTGCACCAATGCACATGTCCATGTCTGGATCATCTAATATGGAAGAGCAAGTGAGGGACAGAGAGAAGGAGGAAAGCTTCTTCCTGGGAGGGCAGAGACATCCAGAAGAATTTCTTCTTTACACAGTACACAGGTTTACCACATCTTACCTAACAGTTATGCATAGCTACTGATGGACATTTAGGTTTCTTCCAATTTCTATTACAACGAGCATTGATGCATTGCAGTTAACGTCCTTGTACACAGAGTTTTGCATAATTTTGCTAGTAATACTGAATATGAACTCCTAAAACTATAATTACTGAAAAAATACAGATTTAATTTCCCCCAGATATTTCCTAATACCTAAAAGGAAGTTTGAGCCTATTTACATTGTATCCAAAGATAAATTAATATACCATTTTCTTGCATCTTCACTTTTATTAGCCCATGTCAGCCTGGTAGATTTTTAAAAATCTCATTTGAAAAATCTGTTAATTCATTATTAGTGAAGTTAAATATATTGCTATAGGTTTATTGTTCACTTGTACTTTTTTAATAATTCACCCATTCATATCTTTGCCTAGTTAGCTATGTTCATCTTTATTGAATTGTAAGCATTCCTTATGGGGTGTGTTTAAATTACCTGTTATATAAAAATGTAATACATTTCTCCTTAAATTTGTCCTTTGTCTTTTACAGCTTTTAGTGTGTTTTGGTATATAGCAGTTAAATTTCTATTTAATTACCTCTGTCACTTAAAAAAATAGTTTCTTGATTTTTTTTAATCAGGAAAAACAAAATTTTCACATTGCAAGAGTATATTTTTTCCTCTAGTATATTTATTTTTTACAGTAAAATTTTTCATTCATATAGAATTTGTTTCTAATTGTGTTGGGAGTTTAAAAGTCTATATTACTACTATAAAATTTAATTCATTTATTTACATTGTAAAACTTTAAAAGGTATTGCTTAACTATGCTTGGCTTTTTTTTTTTTTTTTTTTTTTTTTTTTGAGACAGAGTCTCGCTCTGTCACCCAGGCTGAAGTGCAGTTGTGGTATCTCAGCTCACTGCAAGGTCTGCCTCCCAGGTTCACACCATTCTCCTGCCTCAGCCTCCCAAGTAGCTGGGACCACAGGTGTGTGCCACCATGCTAGGCTAATTTTTTTGTATTTTTAGTAGAGATGCGGTTTCACCGTGTTAGCCAGAATGGTCTTGACGTCCTGACCTCGTGATCTGCCCGCCTCGGCCTCCCAAAGTGCTGGGATTACAGGTGTGAGCCACTGCACCCAGATGCTTAGCTTTTTTTTAATGCTCAATAACTTAACCTGGAGGTTTAGATATTCTATGACACCTTATATGGAACGTAAACTATAACTGCTTATAAACTCTACATTATGTATTCCCGTAGCAGAAAATACCAAAAGGAAAACTGCACCATTGACAGCTTGTATACAGGAGGCCTTAAAAATACTGAAAACGATTATTCCATTTAGATTTTTTCTGATTACAGAACAAAGTATCTAGGCATGTCTGTAAGTAATTAACTCATGTAATCTCGATTCAGGAAGCATGTTTAATTCATCTCATGTTGAAATTAACTCTCAAATCCCTAGGCCTCACAACTTAAAACAGTGCAGGTGGGATGGGGCGATAAGGCAAATAATTAAAAACCAATGCAGGTAGTAGGCATGTGGACAGTAGTCACTCATTTTGAGGATGCAATTGTGCAATTGTATATATAGATACTTGTTTCTGGTAAATACATATGGTCTTAAATAAATAGAAAATTGAATGTATCCTAGTGTAGCCAGTTGAGACATCATATATGCTTTATCATCATAATAATTTTTACATATTGGTAGATTTTATGGTTAGTGTAGTTTGAATAATATAGTGTGAGAAATGCAGTCTAGCTCTGATCCCCAAGCTCAGTCTGATTGCTAAAGATGGAGTCTTGAATATGCTCGTGGAGTCATGGTGGATGATCATCTATAGATGAGAGCAGTCCCTTTGTCTCAAGTATAAAAGTCATAAATGTTTTCTGAAGTAGTCCACAGATCAACCAGGTAAGTTTGGCCTCTTACAAAATAGGCTTCTTCAGAATTTATGAAACTTGCTTGCCTAGATAGAAAAAGAATAGATACCAGGGTAATAGAGATACTTACCCATTCATGGATTCAAGGAAGCAATAGAATCCAGAGGTGTCTCTTATTACCATGTGAATGTGAGTAAGATATCCTCATTGTGCTTCAAGGTTTTATTTATTGAATGAAGATATCTTAGGGTTAGTATTAATGAATTAATATATGAAAAGGTCTGGAAACAGTGTTTGGCTCATTCTCTTTTGTTTCCTTTTTCTTTTTTTTTTGAGATGGAGTCTCACTCTGTTGCCCAGGATGGAGTGCAGTGGCACAATCTTGGCTCATTGCAACCTTTGCCTTCCGGGTTCAAGCAATTCTCCTGCCTCGGCCTCCTGAGTAGCTGGGATTACAGGTGCATGCCACCATGCCCGACTAATTTTTGAATTTTTAGTACAGACGGGGTTTCACTACATTGGCCAGGCTGGTCTTGAACTCCTGACCTCATGATCCACCTACCTCAGCCTCCCAAAGTTCTGGGATTACAGGCATGAGCCACCGCGCCTGACCCGTCCATTCTTACCTCCATAGTAAGAGCTCAGTAAATGCTAGCTATAAATGCTATTAGTCATTCAATCAACAAACATTCCTTTAGTACCTACTTTGGGACTCACACAGGAGTGTAGTACCTCACTGGAACTGGGAACAATTGATAGTCAGTGACACAAAATTCAGCCATGCAAAAGGTTTTGCTATGGAAGAACTACCCTCTCTTTGCTTGGGAGGGCACTGGCTTTCTTCATTCAAGAAAAGCAGAGAAAACCAGAAAGCTCTGGCAGCCTGAGAAACCAGCACACCAAATTCTTTCATATACTTGAAGGGTGATTGACTTCTGGTAAGAAATATATGGGCATGGATGTGGGGAAAAACCAAGATTTATCCGATACCTCCCATGTAGCAGACACTGGTAGACATTTATGTTTGCTCATTCAATTAATAATGAAAGTGAAAGGAGGAAGAAATGACTCTACTTGTTGCAAGGCCAACCCCATTCATTTGTTTTCTCTGATCCCACATCATCTCATTGTGTCTGGTGGACTGACTGTCCCTCTTTCTTTTACTTTCCTTTTTGTTTGTTTTTGAGACGGAGTGTCGCTGTGTCTCCCAGACTGGAGTGCAGTGGCACGATCTCGGCTCACTGCAAGCTTCGCCTCCCAGGTTCACGCCATTCCCCTGCCTCAGCCTCCCCAGTAGCTGGGATTACAGGCGCCCGCCACCACGCCCAGCTAATTTTTTGTATTTTTAGTAGAGACAGGGTTTCACCGTGTTAGCCAGGATGGTCTCGATCTCCTGACCTAGTGATCTGCCTGCCTCAGCCTCCCAAAGTGTTGGGATTACAGGCGTGAGCCTGGCTGAAAAGTCTGATTTCTATGCAGAGAATAAAATAGTTTATAAAAAACTGATTTCTTTGCTTTTTTTTTTTTTTTTTTTTTTGTTGAGAAGGGTCTTGCTCTGTCACCCATGCTGGAGTGCAGTGGTGCAATTCCGGCTTACCGCAACCTCAACCTCCAGGACTCAAGCGATCCTCTCACTTCAGCCTCCCAAGTAGCCGGGACTACAGGCACCCGCCACCATGGCTGGCTAATTTTTGTATTTTTAGTAGAGACAGGGTTTCACCGTGTTAGCCAGGATGGTCTCGATCTCCTGACCTTGTGATCCACCCACCTCAGCCTCCCAAAGTGCTGGGATTACAGGCGTGAGCCACCATGCCCAGCCTTTACTTTCCTTTATCTCTCTCTATGCATTGGCCTCTCTCCCGTTCATGCTTATTCCTTTATCCTTGCTTGAAGAGGTCTTTCCACAATTCTTCTACTCTCTTGACATACCTTTCCAGCATTCCTCTCTGTTGCTAAACTACTCAGAAGAGGAGTTTTTATTCTCTGCCTTAAATTTCTTGCTACTCAGTCATGGCCCAACCCCTTAAATGACTTCTACCTCAATCAGACTCTGCAGACTCCTGTCTCAGTGAGCTCTGGCTGAAATCTGCAATGCAGTAACTGCCCCTCTGAGATATGTCAACCATACATTTTAGATGTTTCAGGACTTTTTATTTCATTTGAATTTATTCTTTAATTTAAAAAATGCAGTTAATTAACTAAAGGTGGAAAAGGGTAATAATGATCCCTAGTTACTCAGATCACTGACTTTCTATCATCTTCAAACACTCTGTAATATCTGACACTATGTAATTGATTTGGGAAGCCATCTTCTCCCTGGCTTTTGTGAACTCTTCTGGTTTTACTTCCCCTCTCAGACTATTCATTGTGTTCTCCTTTTTTAAAGTCACTACCACTGCCTGCCTTTGCCAGGTATGTTTCCTTAGAGGGAACATACTTAACTTATTTAAGTTCAGGACATTCTAACTTCTTTTCCTACTGTTTCTTTCTGGGTAGCTTCAGTGGTGTCTATACCTACCTCTGTGTCAGTGACTGCAAATTTTGTATTTCTACAATTAGTGCCTGTTTACGGTCAGACTGAATTTCCAAGTATCCATTAAACATCATGTTCTCCTGACCCCTCAAATTCCACATTCAATGGCATATATTTGAGTATCTACTATCTGCCAAGCACTCTAGGAATTGAGAAATGTACACACATACAAGGCTGAGTTCTTGCCTTAAAGAGCTTGCCGAGGGGTAGGGCAGAAAATAAAACACACAAAAGATAATTTTAGGTGCTGTTGGATGCTATCAACACATGAAATAGGACATTTTTTTTGGGAGAATGGCTAGTGGTTTGGTTTTTGTTGATAAGGCAGTCTCTGAGGAGGTGATAGCTGAATGATAAGAAAGATCCAGACATGTGAACTTATTGAGGGAAGAGCTTTCTAAGAAGCAAAAGCAATTGCAAAGGCCCTGGTGTAGGAGAGAGTGGTGCATTTGAGGAGCAGAGGGATAAGGCTCTTGGGCTGGAGTATGATGACTGGGGGTGGGTGAGGTGGGGATCATGCAGATCATTGAGAGCTTTGTGGAGTGTGGTAAGGAGTTTCTTTTTTACTCTTGGAAAGTACTGGGAAGTTTTAAGCATGGAGGTGACATGATCTAATGTGTGCTTCAGAAAGATAATGCTGACTCCTATGTGGAGGAGGCATTGTAGGATAAGAGTGGAGGCAGACAAACCTCCAAAGAGTGGAGGCCGTTGAATTTTATTCAGTAGAAGTTGATTTCCATGAACTCTATAGTGAAAATTATGGGGAATTATATGACTCAGGATATATTTTGGAAATAGTCCTGAAAGAATCTACCATTGGATTGGATATTGTGTGTGAGGGAAAGGCAAAAATGCAAGATGTGTCCTACTTCTTTAGCCTGAGCCCGAAACATTGGCTCCTTTACTGAATGAAGAAGACTGGGGTGATGAGGAGGTTGTTTGCCATTAGGTAGTCAAACCAAGATGCTGAGTAGGTAATTGAACAGACAGAAAAGTGATCTGTGTAAGAGACAAAAGTTTAATAAATAACTATTAATATATAGATAGTAAGTAAAACCATGGAAATGACTGAGATCACCAAGGGTGAGAGGATAGATAAAGAAAATAAAGATAACAGAACTTGGGACTCTGCAATGTCCAGTGGATGAGTAAAGGAAGGATCAACTAAGGAAGCTGAGAAGGAATAGGTGGTTGTTAAGACATAAAACTCAGAGAAGAAAATATTTAAGGAGGGAGTGATGAAGCATGTCAGATGCTGCTGATGATTAAAGTGGGAAGACAATGGAAAATTGCCATTGGCCTTGACTAGACATTGGTTTTTAGTGACCTTACCAAGAACCCTTTGGGTGCTGTAGTGAGGATGAAAATCTGATTTGAGTAAGTTGAGGGAAGTGGGAAAAAGTAGAAACTAGGTATAGATAACTTTTTCAGTGTTGAGGTAAGCAGAGTAGAGAAATAGAAGGGGCTAAGTGGTCAGGGGAGGGTTTCTTAAAGTGAGTTTTACATGTTTGCATGCTAAATAGAAATAATCAGATAAAGGAGGACAAACTGATGTTGCAAAAGATCTGTCATATAATTTCAGGAGAATAGACAGTTCATCCGATGTAACAGGGAAAAGGATGGAGTTTGTGAGCACACATGCAGGTGTGCTAGTAAAATGGGTGAAGTGAAGATTATATAGTTCTCATTTGGTTACCTGTTTTAGCTAGGAACAGTATAACTCAATCAACACTTAGTTGTGGCACAAATACCAGTTGGGAAGAAAGAATTCATCAAAGAAGACACACATGGACACACTTCTGCTTAACTTGGTTTTATGTCTCCTATATTTTATAATCAGAATTTACCTTTATAATATTTAGTATAATATTTATAATATCACCTTAATAATATTTAGTTTTAGTAATAACAAACATTTAATGTTGCTTATTGTGTACTAGCCACAGGCCTAAGCACTTTTACATATTTTGTCTCATTTAATCTTTAAAACAACCCAATTTACAGGTTCTATTATTATCTCATTGTGCAAATGAGGAAATAGGTACATAAGGATTAAGTAATTTCCCAAAGTATGTCATGCTATACTGGCTTTCTTCAAAGTAGATATAAAAATATATAGTACTAAATCTTTGTAATGTAGGATTTTGTTATTTGCAATGTTTTAGTAATAGTAGACAAAACTCTGCCTCCCATCTCTGTTTCTATTTCAAAGTTGAGTGTCAACAATATTAAAAATATATGCAACTATAATGTTTTATGAAAATATCTGTGATTTCTCATATTGAAAGTCCCAATTATTTCAAAACTGATTGTAATGTTATGTCTATATTTATAATGGAAGGGAATGTTAAATTTTAATAAGAAGTTAGAATAAATAGAGAATTCATCTTTTCTCCATTGAAGGTCATGCGTCTGTGAAATTCTTTTCACAGACGCCTTAGAAATCCATGGACCTGGGCCAGGTGCAGTGGCTCACACCTGTAATCCCAGCACTTTGGGAGGGGCTGAGGGGGGGTGGATCACAAGGTCAGGAGTTCAAGAGCAGCCTGGTCAACATAGTGAAACCCCATCTCTACTAAAAATACAAAAAATTAGCAGGGCATGGTGGTGCATGCCTGTAATCCCAGCTACTCTGGAGACTGAGGCAGGAGAATTGCTTGAACCCGAGAGGCTGAGGTTGCAATGAGCAGAGTTTGCACTACTGCACTCCAGCCTGGGCAACAGTGCGAGACTCCATCTCAAAAAACAAACAAAAAAACAGAAATCCATGGACCTTAGATTCAGATCTCATTATCTTAAGACTTGGATAGATTCAGGGTAAACATTTTTGGCAAGAATAATTCCCAGCTGATGCTTTGTATTTTGCTTTGCCTGACATCACCAGGGACTTATTGTCTCCTCATCCCAGCAATGGGCTTTGAGGTAAGGGTGTAAAGTTATACTTTTCCCTTTTTAACCACAAGTAATCTATGAGCACCATGCAAATATTCATTTTCATATCAACTTTTCTGTAGAGGACTACGTGCTCGCAAACGAGACGTTCCCGATAAGTCCTGCTCTTGCAAACGAAGCAGGGTGTTCCTTCCCTGCAAATAGGGAGGACAAAGGAACCAGCTGCAAACAGCAGACCCTGGGGGCTGATTTATGTGTAAATATCTTGAAAATCCAGAAAGTCAGGGAACGGTCAGAAAAACAACAATGTGTCTTGTGACTTGGCAACATTCCACAAATGACTGTATAAAATAAAGCAGAGCATGTCGTTCAGGGCGGCCACCATGTTTGTCTCCTCCTGTGTTGTCTTGTGTGTTCATTCCTTTGTTTAGGAAACACACGGACCCCAACACTTTTCACCTACTGATTTTAATATCTATCGATGATTCTTTATCCATTTGCCTTGAAGATAGAGGTAAGTATTTATTTTTAAATTCTGTTAAAGTCATCTAAAATTCATCTATCCCAGAAGTGTTCATGGTCATTGGAGACAGTGATAGGTGGGTAAGGTTCAGCTTTTCTTTTTTAATTTTTAATTTTTATGTGTACATAGTAGGTATAGATATTTATGAGGTAAAGGTCAGCTTTTGAGAGAGAAGTAGGGTTGCCAGATAAATTATAGGGCAGTCATGTAATTTGAAATTCAGATAAACAGCAAATAATTTTTAGCATAAGTATGCCTCCAGTATTTCATGGGACATACTTATATTGAAAATTATTCATTATTTATTTAAAATTCAAATAAAATGGGCATCTTAACTTTTTATTTGCAAATCTGACAACTCTAGATTGCTAAGGCTAGGAGGGCTAAGGTGAATGGTAGTGATTGGAAATATGTATATATAACTTTACCAGGATAAACTATTAATAGATTTTAAAATACCATTGGAGCTCATGTGATGGAATTAATATTGGCACTTACACAAGTAACCTGCAAGATCTATTTCTACTTTTATTGGTCAAAAGAATAAGAATTGTAGTTAAAAGAAGCAAAGTGCCTTTCCTTTATTGTGATCCAATAACATTAACTGTGGAAATATCACCCCAGCAGTACTATTAATTATTACCCTAGATAGCCAAACGTAACTTCTTAAATATGGTTACAGTAGGCTTATTTAATAGGCAACATTTTGTCATATTTTAGGCCAAGGGTCTGTAATTCTTTTCTGGAAAGGCTTGGAGAGTAATATTTTAGGCTTTGTGTACCATACAGTCTCTGTTTCAATCTCTGCTGTTGTACCATACAAGGACCTATAGACAATATGTAAATGAAACTTTATTTATACAAACAGGCAACAGGCTAGATTTAGCCTGTAGGTTGTAATTTGTTCAGGCCTCTTCTAGAAAAGCAAACTATATATGATTCTATCATATATTGTGACCCAGAATTCCTCCAGCACGAAGGTTTCACAGTGTGACTAAGAGGTCTGCTGAATTAAGAGAAAACTCTTATAGATAAGAAGGTGCCTATAGTGATATTCTATTGGCTCAGAATCCAAAGCCTGCTGAGAGTGTTGTCAATGCCAACTCTACTTTATATAGAGTGGAAATGGCATGACTGAATTTGAAGGGTCTGCAACAAAGTAGCGAAATGTTAGGTTCTCCTACCTTTTTATTAAGTCATTTGCCATTTGAGTTTTTTGTTCGTTTGTTTTGTTTTGTCTTTCAGATGGAGTCTTGCTGTGTTGCCCAGGCTAGAGTGCAGTGGCACAATCTTGGCTCACTGCAACCTCCGCCTCCCGAGTTCAAGTGATTCTCCTGCCTCAGTCTCCCGAGTAGCTGGGATTACAGGCACCTGCCACTATGCCCAGCTAATTTTTGTGTTTTTGTAGAGACAGGGTTTCACCATGTTGGCCATGCTGGTCTCAAACTCCTGACCTCAAGTAATCCATGGGCCTCAGCCTCCCAAAGTGCTGGGATTACAGGCATGAGACACTGTGCCCAGCCACAATTTGTTTTGTTTTGATGAAAGTTTTCAATCTATTCCAATCCCATTTAACATGGGATATTGTGATACTGGAACTCCCTATGTAAGAATATGAAATATATATCCCTTTATTTTTTTTCAGGCTATGTTTTTTTATCCTTAAATAATATTTTGTCACTTTATATACAAAGGGCTTACATATCTTATGTTATTGTTATCCTTGGCACCTTATATTTGGGGTCTTGTACTTTTTCTACTCTCTTGAATTGAATACTTAAATTAATTATTTTAGCTCATTCTTAATGTTAATAAGCATATCTAAAGCTATATACTTCCTTCTGAGTAAAACTTTATTCATCAACCAAATTTGGCATGTACTGCCAACGGTATGCCGTGGTTGGTTCACCGTACTTATAGAACCAATTATGTGCATCACTTCCCAACACCGCATTCAAGTCATATACCTTGAAATTGGACATGGTAGGAGCAATTGCACCACAGAAATTGGCAAACACTAAAAATTGAATTAAAAAATTATGAGTACATTTCCAGTTGCTTATTAATGTTATATGAGAAGGCCGCACTTTTGGAATATTACTATTGGTCCTTGTAGATGCTCTTGTTTGTAGAATATTATTTGTACACAAGGAGAGTTTCACAAGCTTTCTGACTTACATTTTATTTTTTACTTTTTGTTTTGCTGCATTGGGCCAATATTCCAGTGTAATGTTGAATAGAAGCAGTGATAGTGATATCTTGTCTTTAATAGAATAAGTGCTTCTAAAATTTTATATTCAAAATCATATTTTTCTTACCATTGAAAAATATGTATATAAATGATCTATTCCTTATAGGTTTATAAAAACTATCCTATAAAATGGTTGGGACAGGTATCTTTTGTGGACGGAGACATCAACTCTCCCACACTTCTGAATTATACATGTGAGAACACCAAACATGTTCCCACAGCATCCTACACCTCAGCATCAACAGGGGAGCGCCTGGGTAGGAGTGAGAAGCCTAGGCTAGGCCCCAAGATTATACCATATCAGGTCATGACAATGGATGACATAAGGAATCTAGAGCAGCCATTATATAGGTGTCTCAGTCTGTAACCAGTGGCTGCAAACTATCCCTATGACCGCAGAAGCACGGCAAGCCTCTGCTCCAGCTACTCTGGTCAACATGCAAGTGCTCAGTTCTGGGGGTGAGTGGGATACTATATTTTTCTTTTCTCACTATTTGTAATTGATTATTTTTAGTATCCACTTGCTCCAGGTTCATTTTTGCCTTTTTATTGTTTTTGTTCTTTATGAATAATTGATTTGTTCTTTTATCTCTTATAGCATACTAGAATGCTTATTTCATCAGATCGATTCATCTTTCATTGTTCAAAATTTTTTGGCTGTCTTTCGTGACATTTTATTTTTTTATCTGCTTTGGCATTTTGGTTTGCACGCTCATCAAAGTGAAAATTTTGGTTATTTTTCCTCTTCTTTCCTCTGTGCTCACCCTTCACTGTCAGCAGTTTTTTAATTGTTTTGCTTGCCTCCCAGGGAGTCCAGAACCCAGCCTTTTAATGCATGCTGGAATTTCTAAACAACAGTCATATATTCTATTTCCTTCCACCACCCTCTAACCAACAGTCATATATTCTATTTCCTTCCATCCATCCCCTCAGCTTTCCGTAAAGTCATATATCCAAACAGTGGGTCAGCTGCTGGGTTTTGTTTTCTTGTTTTTTCCTGGCCTCTTTTCTTGGGAAATGCCTTCACTGAACCTCTCCATATGTGGAGCAGAGGACCTAAACTCTCAACAGACTGTATCTGCTTCCACACTTTGGAACCAGTAGTCCAAGAACTTCAATCCCTTCTTGTCTCTTATGTTGGTTATCTTGATTTTGAGCTTGACTATGTCCTTTTGATTTTCTTTTTTGATTTTATCTTATTGTTATAAATTTGGAGGAGTACCAAGTTATCTTGGGTAAAACTGTGTAACTTTATTGTTTGTTTGAGACAGGGTCTCACTCTGATGCCTAGGCTGGAGTGCAATGGTGCAATCTTGGCTCACTGCAACCTCCACCTCCTGGGCTCAAGTGATCCTCCCACCTCAGCCTCCCGAGTAGCAGGGACCACAAGCAAATGCCACCACAGTCAACTAATTTTTTTTTTTTTTTTTTTTGGTGGAGATGAGGTTTTGCCATGTTGCCCAGACTGATCTCAAACTCCTGGACTCAAACAATCCACCCACCTCGGCCTCCCAAAGTGCTGGGATTACAGGCGTGAGCCATTGTGCCTGGCATAAAATTGTGTAGCTTTAAAGTTCGGTCATTTAAAAAAATTAAAAGAGAATGGCTAGTGTTGAGAGGACCACAGTGTTCACCATGCCAGACTTGTGACTGCAGTGGAGACCTGTGGTGCAGGGTTCCTGGTTGCATAGTCTGTGTTTCTTGTATTTTTTCATGGCACATTATTCAAACCACTTTTGAGGGTTTTGACGCTGCAGGGCACTATGGAGGAAGATGAAAAATTCACATTGTATATCCTTGCCTGTATCAAGCTGAAGCAAATTGGAAATCTAAAATTGATCTATTTAAAAGCAAATACCATTTTATACTTTTAAAGCACACAAGAAGAAAACAAACCTGAGAAGCATAAAAGTAGATATGCTAGCTCTGACACGTCTTGTGTATTGACAGTGAGCTACAGTCTTTTAAGGATTTAAAGTGAGTGGCTTGTTTAATTTGTTCTCTTCGTTTTCACTTCTTTCCTCCCAACTGTCTTTTTATCCCACTGTCATATATCATACTTTTCAACCCCTGTCCAGCTCTTGCAAATTGCACAATCTTATTTTTCTTAATGTGGCCAACCCCTTTCTGATATAACACTTCATCTTGCATTTCATTGTCTTTTTTTTTTTTCTCTCTCCTTCCCTGTCTTGTTTTTTAGTTTGGGCACCACTTCTTAATATATTTTTATTTAATGGTTGACTATTTTAGAAACGAGAGGTGGGAAAAAAGGGTACTGGGTGAAAATGACACATGTCAAGAGACTTTAAAAAGCTATTCTGAGTACAGGTGGTAATTGTGGATATTGTGACATTTTCTTCCTGATCTGAATATCACACTTTTCTAGGCTTGCTATCTTTAAGTACACTCAGTACTCTTAAGGAATATTCAAGCTATATTTGAGCATGAATATTTTTGTTATATGACAGATGTTCAACTTTATAAAATGGCGACAAAGAGAAAGCATATAGGTGATACATATTTATTACTAATAATGTTAATTTTAATTTAATGACATTAAATATATTACATATTTTATACCATTCTCTTATTTAAGGAGTATTTAAGGCAACATAAAATAATAAGTAGATACAAAGGAACCATTGAAGTAAGCTAGTAGGTCACATTCATTCATTTATGCATTGGGCATTTAATAAATACCCTCTTAAGTTCAGTGATATAGCAATAAAGGTGATAGGCCTGCTCCTTGTCCTTAAGAAGCTTAAAGTCTAATGGAGTGGACTGACAATCATCTGATATTGTGAAGTGTGGAAAGTGCTCAAAGAGAGGATAAATAGGAAGAGCCAATTAGAGAAGATTTGGGGGCTAGAAGGTTTTTTTTTTTTTTTTTTCCTCCTAAGAGCAAGTAATACTCAATGTGCTAGTGCTCATATATTTCTGGAGTACTTGAGAGCTTGATATGTCATAAAAATGTGAACATGCAAAATTTTAAATAATTAAATATCATTTTAAGATAACAAAACTTCACCAATATAGGTTGGTTATTAGTAGCCAATGATAGCATGCGGTCAATTTTACTGATTTTAACAAGCTTGTTACCTTATTTTTGGAAATAACAGATGAAATATAAAAATTACTAAAGCAGCCTATCTAAACAAAATTAACAGAAATTTGTTCCTTTTAAAAATAACGTTTTTTAAATGTGAAAATTAGATATTTGCTTGAACAGATGAATAAAATATCTAACTTATTAATATTTACATTAATTATAGATCTAACAATTGACTTGTGTTTCTTTTTAACTTGTTGACTTTCTGACCATTGTGACAAAAAGGAGAATTTTTTCCTTACTCAAAAATTTATATCGTTGCCATCCTGGCACTTCTTCCTTGTTTTTCAAAAATCCTTTTACTTTTTCTTTTCAAATTACTAAATGTGTTCTGTAATTCTTGTCACACATTAATGTCAGTGAATCTAAGCTATGTTTAAGTTATCCACTGGCATCTAGTAATTATCCAGAATCATGAAATGCAAGGCAGTATCTTCTGATGTGTAAAATTTCAATCCTGAAGAGAATTCCTTAATTTAAAACACATCTTTAGACAGTTTTAATTTAAACTTTTTTTGTATTATAAATTACAGATACTTTCCTTAATTAAAATTCCCCTTTTGATCAATAGTTTACTAGAGTCCTGAGTCTCCAAACATATTATAAATTATTAGAGAGATGGCAAGTTTCAAGAGAGAGGGCAAGTTTTAAGTCATCTCTTTAAAAGCCCTTTAATTTTCTAAGCATATATAAGCATTTTCTTCATATAAAAACACCAGATTCCTTATAAACATTGATCAACTGTCTATCTATGATCAACTCTCTATAAAAGTAGTCATTCAGACCAACTTATTTCATATGGCATTTGCTTTAGTATTTTTCAAAAATATGTATTCCTCCTACATGATGAAAAAACATTGAATTACTATTTTTGTCATGAGAACTTTATAACTAAATTTTATTTTCAATCCTGTTTTGGACTAGCATTAAAAAACCAAAACATCCAAACCTGAGAGTAGTGTTGGTATCAGACACAAAGTATGTGAATTCTGATACCTTTTCATCACTTGTACACTAGGAATTCTATTTTTTAAATGATATCCTGCCAGCTTTTTCACAATCCATTAATTCCTGGATCAACATCAGAAGGAATGCCAGAGCAGAGTGAAATTCTTGTAAGACACAGATGTCAGGATCAAAAGTCAGAGACATTCTCTGAGCAGCAGGGAAGCAAGCTTGTTAGACTTTAATCGGAACAATTAGTATCTGCCATGTGACAGTCTCGATGCCCTGCCTTATATTTCTGTTAAGTTCCAGGCATGCTGAAAACACAAAGTCTTCTTCCAAGTTTGATGGAAAATTTCACAAGCTTTTGGACTCATTATTTTTGGCCAGGATTCTTAAGTTTTGTTGATCCTCTCCAAATTTCCTTAAATGGTAAACTATTGATGTACTTAATAAACTAGAGTCTAGCTTATTATAGAGGCAAATTTTTATATTTTCTGAGTGCATGTAATAAAAAGTGACATGCTTTCTGGATGTTTGTGATTGTTAGTGCTCAAGAGGCTTTTCCAGGGAGTTTATATCTCACAGACAGAGAGCTTTTATGGTTTAGTCCTTGATTGCTCCAATGGATGCTCAATAAATGTGAATCATTGATGAAGTAATTAAAATTGGATGTTGGGATTTTAAAGAACTTCTTTGAAATTTGCTTTCATATTTTGCTTGTGTCTCCATTAAATCAAAATACCTCCTCTGAATAAAAATAAAATCAATCAAGTTGTTTTATTGACAACATGTAGTTGTCATAATTTAATTCATGTTTTTTTCCCTGTAGTAAGTTGTTGTGATTTTTTTTTCACTCATTTCTTTTGTAGAAAATTTAAAATGTTTTTTTTATTCAGAGGTCAGCTTTTGGGGGCAACTTCAAGAATCAAGAACTGTAAGTTCAGAAACATTTCTGGCAATGAGGATGGTCTTTTAAGGTGTGAACAGTAATGAAAATAGTTGAGAAGGCCAAGACACCAAAATTATCCCTGTTGTGATAGAATTAATCAGTTCACTATTGGTAGAAAGGGGCCACTCTAATTGACTGGTGATAAGCTAAAAATCTTGGAAGAGGGTACAAATGAAAGAATAGAGGAGGAAAGTAAAGAGGAGGCCAAGGGCATGACTGTAGAAATAGGAGCAGGAATTTTAAGTAGTGACAACACTAGCAAGTTGATTTTTCCATTAATATTAATATTATGGTCAAGAGCTAGTCAAAGCAGGCCTGAATCTGAACTTCTGTCCACTTCAGTTCCACTGTCAGTAGCCATTGACTTGCTACATGTGTGCTGTTAAGGATTGACATGAGTACTTTCTAAAAATATTTTTCTTAGTCCTGGAACCATAAACTTAGGCAAAACATTTTGACCCATAAGACCTTGGTAGAATCAAGTAAGCAACTCTCTGTGTGAGTCAGCATGGTTGACAGAGTAGAGTTCTCTTGGTTTGTTCTCCACAGGGCTAGTGAGTGGCTTTGCAACGTCTGGTGTGATGGTCCTCACTGTAGGAGGGAAGGCCATCAGAGGGCAATGGAGCCTTTGTCTGGTGACTTATGTGCCATCTATTATTTTTCCAAGGGAAAGGAGTCAGTCACTCTGTTAACGTTTATTGGGCACTTGCTTTCTGCAAACCTTGTGCAATAACTATTCAGAGAAAATAAAGAAACAGAAGTGGGACCAAAAGTGTTTCACATTTTTAATTTTTTTCAGATTTTGAATACTTGCATTAGACTCACTGATTGAGCATCGCTAATCTGAAAACCCAAGGTATGAAATACTCCAATGAGCATTTCCCTTGAGCATCATGTGGGTGCTCAAAACATTTCAAACTTAGGAGTATTTTAGATTTCAAATTTTCAGATTAGGGATACTCAACCTGTAGTTTAGTTGAGGGAGATAGTCCTTGTATTAGTCAGGGTTCTCCAGAGAAACAGAACCAATAGCATATATAGAGATATAGATATATAAGAGAGGATTGATTTGTTATGGTAATTGGCTTATGTTAATATGGAGGAAAAGAAGTCCCATGATATGCCATCTGCAAACTAGAGAACCAGGAAAGCCAGGGATGTAATTCTGTCTGAGTCCAAAGGCTGAGAACCAGCAGAGCCAATGGTGTAACTCTCATTCTGAGACTGAAGGCCTGAGAACTTAGGGCAACTTGTTTAAGTTCCAGAGTCCAAAGGCTTGAGAACTTGGAGTTGTGATGTCCTAGAGCAGGAGAGGATGGATGTCCCAGCTCCAGAAGAGAGAACAAATTCACCTTTCTTCTACTTTTTTGTTCTATCCAGGCCCTCAAGGAATTGTGTGATGATCACTTACATTGGTGAGTTCAGATCTTCTTTACTCAGTCTGCTGATTTAAATGCAAATCTCTTCCTGAAACTATCCCAGACAAACCCGAAATAATGTTTTACCAGCTGTCTGGGCATTCTGTAGCCCACTCAAGTGGACACATGGAAACTAACCATCACAGTCTTATAGATGAATCATTCAATATGCTGCAACAATTGCTGTAGCATAGGGTCTGAAAACAAGGTTCTATGGTAGTACAGAGAAGGGAATGAATGACACATTTTCTACATGTGTGTGTATGTGTGTATGTATGCATATTATCAGAGAAGGCTTACTAGAAGATGTGATATTTAAACTAAATTGTGAAGCATAATTAGGCCTTAGGGAAGGTGGGAGGGAACTCTGGGCAGAGGAACCAACTTTTGTGAAAGAGCAGTGGCTTACTGGTAGAGCAGTGGTGCATATGGGGACTTCTAAATACCGACTTGACATAGTTGGAAAGTTCAATGAAGAGGAATGGTGGGACACACAGTTGGAAAGACAGCCAACGTTGAGTCAATAGGTCCTTGGTATCATGTGAAGGGGTTTTTCCTTGAAGGGTTTTATTTGGAAAATGATGGGATTAGATTGGAACTTTTAGGAAAAAAAAATGTCAATACAAGAGTAGATAAGTCAGTGTGGGCTAATTTTGGAAGCAGAAAGAACAGTTAGAATGCTATGGCAATAATCCAAGTGAGTGCTGATGAGGTCCTAATGGTGAGAGTGAGGAGTAAGAGATAAGAAAAGATTCAAGAAATTTTGGTGAGCCACAATTGGTGGGACTTAGTGATTAGCTGGATAAGGAAAAGGAAAGCATGACTCCCTGGTTTCTGATTTCTGTGATAAGATTGTGCCACTTACCCAAGTAGGGAAGCCTGTCTGCTTACTGAGGTCCTACCATGTGCTGAACATGCCAAGAGATACAATGAAGTTTGAAATATAGCCCCTGCTTATTCGTAATATACACTTCTTTACAATAATGTATACTGAAGAGGTGGAATAGAGGGTAAGAGGCATGATAGATAAAGGAAAATGTATGGCCAAGCAAAAGTAGATAGATGGAAATGAATATGGTGAATTCTCAATACTGTGAGAAGGCCTACTGGACTGGAGCAAAGCCTTCAACCTCTCCACTCTTTATCTTTTCACTTATGTGTTTCTGTTGAAACCTAACCCTCTATGGAGCTCACTCTTTCTCATGACCTTTATTTGAATTTGTTCTTTTATCCATTTCCCACCCCCTACCACCCACACTCATGATTTAATGAGAACTGATTAACACCTATGGTCTATCCATTGATCATGTACCATTATCAATCAACAGAATTTCCCTTTTAGAGTTCATACTGCTCATCTCTACCACCCTTTCCATACCTTTTGATATTGTCTTTGGACCTCTAGGACTCTCTTCTGTCTTCCTTGATAATATTTGCTACAAGGTTTTATATATATGGCATAAGCTAAATCATAAATCATGCTAAAGGAAATACTAGTAGAAATGTTATTATTAAAGGAAAAAATTGAAAGATAAATGATAGACCAGAAACAAAATTTTCCACACATAGACAAAGGCCTAACTTATGAACATAGTAGGGTTTCTGTATCCATGGGTTCCACATCCATGGAGTCAACCAACCATGGATCAAAAATTGTCAGAAAAAAAATGGATGGTTGCATTTGTAGTGAACGTGTATAGATCTTTATTTCGTTATTATTTCCTAAACAACACAACATAACTGATAACAATCAGTTCCTAGAATAGTGTCTGATACATAACAACTATTTGTATAGCATTTACATTCAATTAAGTGTAAGTTATCTAGGGATTATTTAAAGTATATGGGAGGATGTGCATAGCTTATATGCAAATACTATACCATTTATATAAAGAACTTGAGAATCCTTGTATTTTGGTCAGGTCCTGGAACTAATCCCCATGAATACCAACGGATGACTGTGTATAGAGTTCTTTCAAATTAATAAGAAATAGATGGAAAGTAGAAAAGGGTCTAAGATTATAAGCAGTAAGTTCATAGAAAAAAAGAAATCACAAATGGCCATTAAAATATTAAGTAATGTTAATTAAGCTCAGATAATTTAAAAATGAAAATCAAAACACAATGTAAGTTTTTACCTAACAATATGATAAAGATTTTAAAGTTTGCTCATACCTGGAGTTGATAAGAGTGTGAGTAAAATAGATATTTCTACACACTCTTAGTGGGATTGTAAATCAGGGTAAATTTTTTGGACAGTGATTTGGCACTATGTGTCAGAATGAGGATTTATGTTAACAAGTGTTTGAAGCAAGATGTTCAGTGTTATTCATTATAGCAGAGTTTGCAATTGCAATTTGGAAACAACCTAAATGCCCATTAATAGGGAACTACTTGAATTGGGGTAAATATTTAAATGTTATTCTGTGCATTGATACTAAGTCACATATATGCAATGAGTAACATGATCCTGAATAAATATTGCTTCCACTTCGCTTTTGCTATCAATTTTTATAGATTAAACACATTCAGTATTTTGTTCCTGACTGCAGTCTTTGTTTAATACATGGAGTGTCACTGAAGAGCTGACAGATGAGAATGGGGTAGTATTACACCCTTGTTTGGTGCCTTTACAACTCCTATGCATCTTTGCCTTGTGGATTAAAATTCTCTGGAATTCCTTTTTTTCCCCAGGAGTTCTCACCGGCTCTCTCAGTTAATGAAACAATTTTTGTCCATGAACAGAACATATAAATTATAATATAATTATCAGCATTTTCTGCTGTGAAATAAAGAATTTATGGGGTTACTGACTGACCCCAGGCATCACATCTGTAGGTAAAGACACTCACATTGTAAGTATATACCACAAGGGAGAAAACAGAGTTTCCAGTGTTGCATTGGAGTTCAAATTCTTGCCCTGTTATTCAATAATTGTGTGACCTTGAACAAGTTATTTATCTGCTCGGCCTCAGTTTACATATCTATAAATGTAAATAATGTAACTAACCCTTTGGTTGTTTGGATGATCAGATAATATAATAAGTCAAGCACCTTGCATGTAACTAACAAAACATAGGTCCTTAGGAAATAAGAATTCTTATATTCCTAGCTGACTCGTCGGGTAAAGTATGTGCTATCTTCACCAGGTTAAATAAGTGATACACCTGACGTTCTTTACACTGATTCAGTGAAACATACCCTTAAAATAGTGGTTCAATATTTCCAACCATTTTGTGTTACTCGTCACTATATTTATAGAATTATCTAGGAATAAGACCAACATCTAGAGCTCTTCAGTATCTCTGATTATATCAGTCAACTTTGGTAAATGTGGTAGGCCAAATAATGGCCCCTCAAAGATGTTCATGTTCTCATTTCTCAAACCTGTGAATATGTTACTGATATGGCCAATGGGACTTTGCAGATGTGATGAAGTTAAGGGTCTTGAGATGGGGAGACTATCCTGAATTATCCATGAGGGCCTTGTGTAATCACAAGGGTCCTTATAAGAGGGAGGTAGGAGGTTCAGAGTCAGAGAAGGAGATGCGATGATGGAAACACAGGGAGAGAGGGCAATGTGATGACAGAAGCAAATGTTGAAGTGAAGAGGGGCCACCAGTGAAGGAATGCTGGTGGCTTCTAGAAGCTGGAAAAGGCAAGGAAACGGGTCTCCCCTGCAACCCGCAGAAGGATCACAATCCTGCCAATGCATTTTAAACCTCTGATCTCCAGAGCTTTCAGATAATTAATTTGCATGGTTTTGAGCCACTAAGTTTGAGATGATATGTTACAGCAGCCATAGAAGACTAATGTAGCGGATGTTTTAGTCCTGAGATAAGAAGGAATTTTGAAAAAATAGAGATCACGGATGGTAGTTTAAACTTTACAGTGAAATGTTTAGTTCACAGCAGTATGGTTGCAGAAGGTACATTTGTTAGACTATAGGGGACATTATCTACTTTTCCAAGTGTGAATTTAACACATTTTAGATTTCTTGTGCCTTTGGAGTGATGTAATAGCATTCTCATATTTGGGTCCTTTCCATGGCTTTGAATAATTAACTATTATGAAGAACTTATCATACTATTTCTCATTGTCTTAGTACATTTGCGCTGCTACAACAAAAACACCTTAGACTGGGTAATTTATAAACAACAGAAGTTTATTACTCATAGTTTTGGAGGCTGAAAAGTACCAGATGAAGGCACCAGCAAATTCAATGTCTAATGAGGGCATTTTATCTGCTCCAAAGATGGCACCTCCTTGGCTGCATCCTCACATGGTGGAGGGGGTGAACAAGTGGCTTTAGGTCTCTCATAAAAGGGTACTGACCCCATTCATGAGGGTAAAGCCCTCATGACACAATCACCTTCCAAAGGCCTCACTTCTTAACACTATTGCATTGAGCATTTAGGTTTCAACATATGAATTTTGTGGAGACACAAACATTGAGACCATAGCACTCATCTTGCCTTGAATGGTGAAAATTGTTTCTCATTTTGCCTTGGATGGTGAAAAATTTATCATAGCTATGGTTAATCTCCAAGGTTGGAGGTTGCCCCTCCAAAGCCAAGGCTCGTAGTTCCCTATTTAGGACCTAGACATTCAGAATTATGGAGATTAACCATAGCTATTTCCAGTCATTGATCTTGCCAGTGCTTTCCAATTTATTAATCAGTCAAACATTATTTCTTTGAGAGCAGCTGTATGCTAGGTATTATGCTAGGCCTTGGCAACATATCAGTCAACAAGATAGATTTAGTTTCATTAAATCTCCAGTTACCTTTGCAGTCAAATTGGCATGTACCAATGGCATTAGATATTGTGCTGTTGTGATCTTTGTATTCATTCAACAAATATTTACTAACTACCTACTATGTGTCAGGCCCTGTTCACAGCCCTAGTGAACAAGACAGATAAAGTGTTCTCAAACAAGTTCCAAATTTTTACATTCTGGGTATGTATGTTGAAGTGGGGATCTAGGGGCCAGTGAGGCTGGAGTTAAAGAAAATATCAGGAAGTGAATGAAAATAGTGTCACTCTTTTACCCTGGGCTCTCTAGAAAACAGACCCTGAGATAAAATCTTTCAAGATGATGCTTTACTGAGGGCACCATAGCAAGGAAGCAAGAGTGAGGGAAAAATGGGAGAGGCAGAGGAGGGAAAGCCAATTCAAAGGCATGCGTTAGCAAACTGGCCACAGATTTGCAACAGATATAGTTGGATGCTAGTTTATTGAACTCCTAAATGTCATATTGCTAATGATTGTTCTCAAAGTCACAGAGATTGTCAACGTTTTCTCTATGATGTTACTCATCAAAAAAGTAGTGACAACCCTCCCCTATTATATCGTAGATTTAACTCCTTTTTCCTTTTAAGTGGAAAGGGGCAGGGGTTGCCCCTCCAAAGCCAAGGCTCATTGTTCCCCACTTAGGACCTGAACATTCAGAATTATGGAGATTAACCATAGCTGTGACTGGTATAAGAGTTTGGGCTGGAGACAGTGTTATAAGTAAATCCACCTTGTCACCTCAAAAACTAAGACAACAGAGTGATTTACACTACTATTTCCACACAGCCAAAAATATCACTATGGCAATAGTCAAAACGTCAATTCAAAGATAGGACAGTAAAGATTATGAGGACTTATATCCCCCCATTGCTAATGTCCCCCCACCACCTCTGAACCTATTTCTCCCAACCCCACATTCACAAAAAAGTGTACCATCCCAAAATATATATACTCTCTATATGGAATCCAACAAAACGATACCACTTAAAAGTTGTGTTAAACTGCCATATATGTTACTAGTAGGAAAGATGCATATTAATTCACAAACCAACATAATTACATGCATTAATTAATGCTTGTATACTTGTATTGACTCATTCTTTAATCAGTATCATAGTATTTTAATAGTCGGAGCCAGAGAAGGTATTTGGCTCCCCATAGCCTTACATAGGCCTTGGGAATCTTCCCCTTCTATCCATGTTATTAATAATATTCTACAGAAAATTCTTAAAAGGAGTAAATGATTTATTTTTACATTAATTGCAGCAATAATGGGCTTGATTGCTGTTACTACGACTGCTGCTACTGCTGGAGTTGCATTACATCAATCTATTCAAACTGTTCATTTTGTGGATAATTGGGAAAAAAATTCTACTCAGATGTGGAATTCTCAGTCAGGTATTGATCAAAAATTGGCTGATCAAATTAATGATCTAAGACAAACTGTTATATGGATGGGAGATAGAATTATGAGTTTAGAACATAGATTACAAATGCAATGTGATTGGAATTCTTCTGATTTTTGTATAACTCTGTTCCAATATAATGAGTCTGTTCATAATTGGGAATCAGTAAAACGCTATTTACAAGGAAGTGAAGATAATTTAAGTTTAGACATAAGCAAGCTAAAATAACAGATTTTTGAGGCCTCTCAAGCACACTTAACTGCTTTACCCAGTGCTGAAGTTTTAGATGGTATCTCTGAGGGGTTATCTAATCTCAATCCCATTCAATGGGTAAAATCTTTGGGAGGATCCACTATCGTTAATTTTGTTCTATGTATAATTTGTGCTATTGGTTTATTGATCATATGCAAAATTGGAAAAAATATTCTTCAATCCAATCATGATCAGTGCGAAGCTATGATTGCTATGGTTCATTTAAGTCAGAGAAAAGGGGGAGATATAGGGAGACCCCCTGAAACTATTGCTATGGAATAAAAGATGAAATGCTCCTGATTATTGTAAATACATAATTGCATGCAGGACTGTATAAAGACAATGCCGGGTTGGACTGCCAGAATGAGCCAACAGCACGTGATGTGCTTCCCCCTGCAGAGAGCCTATGAATGGATGTGCAGTCAGGGAGGTTCCACATCACCAAGATTCCTATCCCAGAGAAGCAGATGTTCATAGCTGTGGGAATGGAATGTGACCCTTGTGGAGCGCCTATAAACGGATGCATGGGGGGTGGCCGTCCGTATGGATAAGATAGGGCTATAAACGCCCTCATCTTTCCACGGCTCTTCTAGGCCTCTTTAGGGTTAAGGCATACTCCCTTCTGAGAATTTCTGGTCTAACCGGTTGTCTAGCTTCACATCCTGTTTCTGTGGATTGTTTGTAACCAGCTTTTACTGCAACTATTACTTCTGATTAATATCTTGCTAATCAATGTTTATGGAAAGACTGTGTTTCTGTTTTAAGGCTCTGTTAGAAATTACTGATGCACACACTATATTGTAAATTGTTATCTCTGTATAGTGTACTTCTGCATACAGACGTTATGTTAAAGAATTACTTCATCCCCATGTGACCATCTCACCTCATAATCAAATAACCCTAAATCCCTCACTAACCTACTGCTGCCCTCACTAAACTTAATAATAAATGCTGGTATATCTAGTGCATTGTTGGCACTGCAGGACCAGAAGGTGGTGACTCTCCTGGACCCAGCTTTTACTATTTTTTGTGTGTCTATTATTTCTCAACCTGCCAATCCGCCTGGGAACACAGAAAGAGCCCTGTTATATTGCAGGCTGCTGGCCAGATCCTGCAATAGCTGTATGAAGCTGCTGCATCCCAGAATGGCATGGAAGGGTAGGGTAATAAGGCTGACAAATTGATCTTCTGCTTCTTTGCCATCTCCAGTCTTCCACAGGATTCTAACTGCCCTGCAAGTCCCTTGCAGCAGCTTCTGGTGAAGCCATATTCAACCCAGTAGGCAGGCATGGTGGTCACTGCTTGTAATTTGGCACTGTCTGTGGGGCTGTTTGGCTTCTGAGGGGAGCAGTGGTGGCCACGGTCAGGGCTTTATGACTGGAGGAACTAGTATGAGTGGCACTGAGGCTGTTCTGGAAAGAAAGCAAGGCTATGACTGAGGACCCAAGGTGGCAAAGGACAGAGGTAGGTGGGCCTCATGGGTCTGTGATGGGACACAAACTGGACCCAGTACAGTTAAGTTATACAGTGGGTGAGTGGCTGCTCAAGGAGGCCCTCTCTGAGGAAGTGACAATTCAGCTAAAACCTGAAAGATAAATATAGTCTAATCAAGCTGTGGGAATAGGGAACAGCTAGTGCAAAAGACCCCAGATAAAATGAGTAAGGAGAGTTTGTGGAGGAACCCAGAGAGTATGGCTAAGTGAGTGTTGGAGAGAGTGGAGGGGCCTGAACTCTGAGAAACAAGCGAGAGTCAGCTCACATGAAGCCAGTAGGGCAGCTTGAGGATTTTGGATTTTATTGTAAGTGTAGTGGAAAGCCTTTCAGCACCTAAACAAAGAGGTTAAATGAGCTGATGTATATTTCAGGAAGGTCTCCCTGGCTCTTCTGGGGAGAATGGATGGAGGAGTGGAAGCAGGGAAACCAGTGAGGAGGTATTTGAGAGAATCATCTAAACAAGAATGAAGGGCATATTAGCACCAATTTGCTATATTCATAGTTGTATTTTGGCTGAACATGTTTGATATACTTATTTAAATGACCGGTGATGCTGATGGTTGTCCCTTGAAGCTTCAGGTTCAGTGTATTGACAGGCTCAGATTATCTACTAAAAGTTTTAAGCTGCTCCTAGGTGATCCATTTTTAAAGCAGCTGATCTTTTGTGTGGCAACCCTAGCCTTCAGTCTGTAATTCTAGCAAAGCTCCTTTATGTTTGACAACCAACAAAACTTGGTGTGGAATATAACTTTGTGATTGGCATCCAAATCTTAAAGCAAGGCAGAAAACCAGGTTTTGACATATTGTTTTATTTTATTTTCCACACAATTGACTGCCCTGACAGTGAGTCTAAAACCTTCTTGCAGGTTGCTGAGCAGAGTTTTGGAAACTAAAGTTGGTGGTGAATGATGCAGAGAATTGAAAAAATAGGAGTATTTCTCCACTGATTCTAACTTTATGTCTTTCCTTTTTTCTACTAATCTTTATTTTATTTTATTTTTTATTTTATGTATTTTCTATTTTATTATACTTTAAGTGCTGGGATACAGGTGTAGTACATGCAGGTTTGTTATACAGGTATACACATGCCATGGTGGTTTGCTGCACCTATCAATCTGTCATCTATATTAGGTATTTCTCCTAATGCTGTCCCTCCCGTAGCCTCCCAACCCCCGACAGGCTCCAGTGTGTGATGTTCCCCTCCCTGTGTCCATGTGTTCTTGTTGTTCAACTCCCACTTATGAGTGAGAACATGTGGTGTTTGATTTTCTCTTCCTGTGTTAGTTTGCTGAGAATGATGGTTTCCAGCCTCATCCATGTCCCTGCAAGGGACATGAACTCATCCTTTTTTATGGCTGCATAGTATTCCATAGTGTATATGTGCCACATTTTCTTTATCCAGTCTATCTTTGATGGGCATTGGGTTGATTCCCAAATAGTCTTTGCTGTTGTGAACAGTGCCACAATAAACATATGTGTGCATGTGTCTCTATAGTAGAATGATTTATAATCCTTTGGTTATATACCCAGTAGTGGGATTGCTGGATCAAATGGTATTTCTGGTTCTAGATCCTTGAGGATCTGTCTTCCACAATGGTTGAACTAATTTACACTCCCTCCAGCAGTGTAAAAGCGTTCCTATTTCTCCACATCCTCTCCAGCATCTGTTGTTTCCTGACTTTTTAATAATCACCATTCTAAATGGCATGAGATGGTATCTCATTGTGGTTTTGATTTGCATTTCTCTAATGACCAGTGATGACGAGCTTTTTTCATATGTTTGTTGGCTGCATAAATGTCTTCTTTTGAGAAGTGTGTTCATATCCTTTGCCCAGTTTTTGATGTTTTGTCTTTTTTTTTTTTTTTCTTGTAAATTTGTTTCTGGATATTAGTCCTTTGTCAGATGAATAGATTGCAAACATTTTCTCCCATTTTGTAGGTTGCCTATTCATTCTGATGATAATTTCTTTTGCTGTGCAGAAGCTTGATTAGATCCCATTTGTCAATTTTGACTTTAGTTGCCATTGCTTTTGGTGTTTTAGTCATGAAGTACTTGCCCATGCCTATATCCTGAATGGTGTTGCCTAGGTTTTCATCTATGGTTTTTATGGTTTTAGGTCTTATGTTTAAGTCTTTAATCCATCTTCAGTTAATTTTTGTATAAGGTATAAGGGAGGGGTTCAGTTTTAGTTTTCTTCATATGGCTAGCCAGTTTTCCTAATACCATTTATTAAATAGGGAATATTTTCCCCATTGCTTGTTTTTGTCAGATTTGTCAAAAATCAGATGGTTGTAGATGTGTGGCGTTATTTCTGAGGCATCTGTTCTGTCCCATTGATCTATATATCTCTTTTGGTACCAGTTCAATGCTGTTTTGGTTACTGTAGCCTTGTAGTATAGTTTGAAGTCAGGTAGCATGATGCCTCCAGCTTTGTTCTTTTTCCTAAGGATTATCTTGGTTATACGGAGTCCTTTTCGGTTCCATATAAAATTTAAAGAAGTTTTTTCTAGTTCTGTGAAGAAAGTCAATGTAGGTTGGTTGATGGGAATAGCATTGAATCTGTAAATTACTTTGGGCAGTATGGCCATATTCACAATATTGATTCTTCCTATCCATGAGCATGGAATGTTTTTCCATTTGTTTGTGTCTGCTCTTGTTTCCTTAAGCAGTGGTTTGTAGTTTTCCTTGAAGAGGTCCTTCACATCCCTTGTAAGTTGTATTCCTAGGTATTTTATTCTCTTTGTAGCAATTGTGAATGGGAGTTCACTCATGATTTGGCTGTCTGTTTGTCTGTTATTGGTAGATAGGAATGCTTGTGATATTTGCACATTGATTTTGTATCCTGAGACTTTGCTAAAGTTGCTTATCAGCTTAAGGAGATTTTGAGCTGAGACAGTGGGGTTTTCTAAATATACAATCATGTCATCTGCAAACAGAGACAATTTGACTTCCTCTCTTCCTATTCAAATACCTTTATTTCTTTCTCTTGCCTGATTGCCCTGGCCAGAATTTCCAATACTATGTTTAATAGGAGTGGTGAGAGAGGGCATTCTTGTTTTGTGCCAGTTTTCAAAGGGAGTGCTTCCAGCTTTTGCCCATTCAGTATGATATTGGCTATGGGTTTGTCATGAATAGCTCTTATTATTTTGAGATATGGTCCATCAATACCTAGTTTATTGAGAGTTTTTAGAATGAAGAGGTGTTGAATTTTATTGAAGGCTTTTTCTGCATCTGTTGAGATAATCATGTGGTTTTTGTCATTGGTTCTGTTTATGTGATGGATTACATTTATTGATTTGCATATGTTGAACCAGCCTTGCATTCCAAGGGTGAAGCCAACTTGATTGTGGTGGATAAGCTTTTGGATGTGCTACTGGATTCTGTTTGCCAGTATTTTATTGAGGATTTTCGCATCGATGTCCATCAGAGATATTGGCCTGAAATGTTCTTTTTTTTCTTGTGTGTCTGCCAGTTTTTGGTATCAGGGTGATGCAGGCCTCATAAAATGAGTTAGGGAGGAGTCCTTCCTTTTCTATTGTTTGGAATAGTTTCAGAAGGAATGGTATCAGCTCCTCTTTGTACCACTGGTAGATACCAATTTGGCTGTGAATCTGTCTGGTCCTGGGCTGTTTTTGGTTGGTAAACTATTAATTACTGCCTCAATTTCAGAACTTGTTTTTGTCTGTTCAGGGATTTGACTTCTTCCTGGCTTAGACTTGGGAGGGTGTATGTGTCCAGGAATTTATCCATTTCTTCTAGATTTTCTAGTTTATTTGCATAGAGGTGTTTATAGTATTCTGTAATGGCAGTTTGTATTTCTGTGGGAGTAATGGTGATATCCCCTTTATCATTTTTTTACTGTGTCTATTTGATTCTTCTCTCTTTTCTTCTTTATTAGTCTGGCTAGTGGTCTATCTATTTTGTTGATCTTTTCAAAAAACCAACTCCTGGATTCATTGATTTTTTGAAGGGTTGTTTGAGTCTCTATTTCCTTTAGTTCTGCTCTGATCTTAGTTATTTATTGTGTTTTGCTAGCTTTTGGATTTGTTTTCTCTTGCTTCACTAGTTATTTTAATTGTGATGTTAGGCTGTTGACTTTAGATCTTTCCTGCTTTCTCCTGTGGGCATTTGGTGCTATAAATTTTCCTCTAAATACTGCTTTCACTGTGTAATAGAGATTCTGGTACGTTGTGTCTTTGTTCTCATTGGCTTCAAAAAACTTCTTTATTTCTGCCTTAATTTCATTATTTACCCAGTAGTCATTCAGGAGCAGGTTTTTCAGTTTCCATGTGGTTGTGCAGTTTTGAGTGAGTTTCTTAATCTTGAGTTCTAATTTGATTGCACTGTGGTCTGAGAGACTGTTATGATTTCCATTCTTCTGCATTTGCTCAGGAGTGTTTTACTTCCAATTATGTGGTCCATTTTAGAATAAGTGTGATGTGGTGCTGAGAAGAATGTGTATATTCTGTTGATTTGGGGTGCAGAGTTCTGTAGATGTCTATTAGGTCCACTCGGTCCAGAGCTGAGTTCAAGTCCTGAATATCCTTGTTATTTTTCTGTCTCATTGATTTGTCTAATATTGGCATTGGGGTGTTAAAGTCTCCCACTATTATTGTGTGGAAGTCTAAGTCTCTTTGTAGATCTCTAAGAACTTGCTTTATGAATCTGGGTGCTCCTGTATTGGGTGCATATGTTCTTGTTGCATTGATTGCTTTACCATTATGTAATGCCCTTCTTTGTCTTTTTTGATCTTTGTTGGTTTAAAGTCTGTTTTATCAGAGATTAGGATTGCAACTCCTGCTTTTTTTTTGCTTTCCATTTGGTTGGTAAGTATTCCTCCATCCCTTTATTTTGAGCCTATGTGTGTCTTTGCACATGAGATGGGTCTCCTGAATACAGCACAGCTATGGGTTTTGAATCTTTATTCAATTTGCCAGTCTGTGTCTTTTATTTGTGGCATTTAGCCTATTTACATTTAAGGTTAATATTGTTATATGTGAATTTGATCCTGTCATTATGATGCTAGCTGTTTATTTTGCCTGTTAGTTAATGCAGTTTCTTCATGGTGTCAATGGCCTTTACAATTGGGAATTTGGTATGTTTTTGCAGTGGCCGGTACTATTTTTTTTTTCTTTTTTTTTTTTTTTTTTTTTTTTAACATATTTAGTGCTTCCTTCAGGAGCTCTTGTAAGGCAGGCCTGGTTGTGACAAAATCTCTCAGCATTTGCTTGTCTGTAAAGGATTTTATTTCTCCTTTGCTTATGAAACTCCATTTGGCTGGATATGAAATTCTGGGTTGAAAATTCTTTCCTTTTAGAATGTTGAATATTGGCCCCCAATCTCTTCTGGCTGGTAGGGTTTCTGCAGAGAGATCTGCTGTTAGTCTGATGGGCTTCCCTTTGTGGGTAACCTGACCTTTCTCTCAAGCTGCCCTTAACATTTTTTCCTTCATTTCAATCTTGGTGAATCTGATGATCATGTGTCTTGGGATTGTTCTTCTCGAGGAGTATCTTTGTGGTGTTGTCTGTATTTCCTGAATTTGAATGTTGGCCTGTCTTGCTAGGTTGGGGAAGTTTTCCTGGATAATGTTCTGAAGAGTGTTTTCAAACTTGGTTCCATTCTCCACATCAATTTCAGGTAAACCAATCAAATGTAGGTTTGGTCTTTTCACATAGTCCCATATTTCTTGGAGGCTTTTTTTGTTCCTTTTCATTCTTTTTTCTCTAATGTTGTTTTCACACTGTATTTCATTAAATTGATCTTCAATGTCTCATATCCTTTCTTCCACTTGATTGATTCAGCTATTGATACTTGTATATGCTTCACAAAGTTCTCATGCTGTGTTTTTCAGCTCCCTCAGGTCATTTATGTTCTTTTCTAAACTGGTTATTCTAGTTAGCAATTTGTCTAACCTTTCTTCAATGTTCTTAGCTTCCTTGCATTGGGTCTGAACCTGCTCATTATGGTTTTCGGAATTTTCAGTCTTTTTATGTTGTTTTCTCCTAATCTTCGTGGATTTATCTACCTTTGGTCTTTGATGTTGGTGACTTTCGGGTGGGCTTTCTGTGTGGACATCCTTTTTTTTGATGTTGATAGTATTTCTCTCTTTTTGTTAGTTTTCCTTCTAATGGTCAGGCCTCTCTGCTGCAGGTCTGTTGGAGTTTGCTGGATGTCCACTACAGACCCTGTTTGCCTCCGCCTGCAGCGGAGGCTGCAGAACAGCAAAGATTGTGGCCTGTTCCTTGCTCTGGAAGCTTTGTCCCAGAAGGGCACCTGCCAGATGCCAGCCAGAACTCTCCTGGTATGAGGTGTCTGTCAACCCCTGCTGAGTGGTGTCTCCCGGTCAGGAGGCATGGGGGTCTGTGACCCACTTGAGCAGGCAATCTGTTTCTCAGCAGAGCTCAAGCTCTGTGTTGGACAATCTGCTGCTCTCTTCAGAGCCAGCAGGCAGGAATGTTTAAGTCTGCTGATGCTGCAACCACAGCCTCCCCTTCCCCCAGGTGCTCTGTCCCATGGAGATGGGAGTTTTATCTATAAGCCCCTGACAGGGGCTGCTGCCTTTCTTTCAGAGATGCCCTGCCCAGAGAGGAGGAATCTAGGGAGGCAGTCTGGCCACCACGGCTTTGCCAAGCTGCAGTGGCCTCTGCCAAGTTTGAACTTCCTGGTGGCTTTGTTTACAATGTGATGGGAAAACCACCTACTCAAGCTTCAGTAAGGGGGTACGCCCCTCCCCCCACTAAGCTTGAGCATCCCAGGTCAACTTCAACCTGCTGAGCTGGCAGAGAGAATTTCAAACCAATGCATCTTAGCTTTCTGGGCTCCGTGGGGGTGCGATCCACTGAGCTAGACCACCTGGCTCCCTGGCTTTAGCTCCCTTTTCAGGGAAGTGAACGGTTCTGTCTCACTGGCATTCCAATCCCCACAGGGGTATGGAAAAAAATTTTTTTGCAGCTAGCTCAGTGTCTGCCTAAACAGCTGCCCAGTTTGGTGCTTGAAACCCAGGGTCCTGGTGGCATAGGCACCCGAGGGAATCTCCTGGTCTGTGGGTTGCAAAGACCGTGGGTAAAGTGCAATATCTGGGCTGGAGTGCACCATTCCTCACAGCACAGTCTCTCAAGGCTTCCCTTGCTAGTGGAGGGAGTTCCCCGACCCCTTGCAGTTCTCGGCTGCAGCAGTGCCACAACCTGCTTCAGCTCACCCTCCATGGGCTGCTCCCACTGTCTAACCCGTCCCAGTGAGATGAGATGGTTACCTCAGTTGGAAATGCAGAAATCACCTGGTTTCTGCGTTGATCTCACTGAGAGCTGCAGATCAGAGCTGTTCCTATTCAGCCGTCTTGCCAGCCCACCAGTTTGATGTTTTGATACATATCTATGTTATATGATGATCCAATCAGGGTAGTTTGGTAATAAATCCATCATGCCATACATTAATTATTTCTTTGTGGTGAGAATATTCAAAAGCCTGTCTTCTGGCTATTTTGTAATATACAGTATTTTGTTGTTAACCTTAGTTTTACCCTACTGTGCATGAAAATACCAGTATTTATTTATTCTATCTAATTGTAACTTTGTACGTATTGGCTAACCTCTCCATCTTCCTCTCATCCCTTACCCACTGAAGTATGTTCCTTCAGTGTCTAGTTTGTTGGGAGTTTTTATCATGAAGGGATGTTGAATTTTACCAAATGCTTTTTCTATGTCTATTGAGATGATCATATGTTTTTGTCCTTCATTTGGTTGTTATCGTATTTACTGATTTGCATATGTTGAATCATCCTTGCATTCCTGGGATAAATCTTACCTGATTATGGTGTGTTATCTTTTCAATGTGCTGTTGGATTTGGCTTACTAATATTTTGTTGAGAATTTTTGCATCTATGTTTTTCAGAGACATTGACCTGTAGTATTTTTTGTTGTTGTTGTGTCTTTGTCTGGTTTTGAAACCAGGGTAATGCTGGCCTCATAAAATGAGTTTGGAAATATTTTTTCCTCTTCAATTTTCTGGAAGAGTTTGAGAATTGGTATTAGTTCTTTAAATATTTGGTAGAATTCAGCAGTGAGGCCATCCAATCCTGGGATTTTCTTTGGTAACTACTGTTCTACTCTGTTTGATATCAACTTTAAGTAAAAAAGATCCCACATAGGAGTGAGATCATATGGTATTCGTCAATCTGTGACTGACTGACTTCACTTAACATGATGTCTAGATTCATTCATGTTGTCACAAATGATAGCATTTCCTTCTTTTTAAAGGTTCAATACTATTTCATTGTGTATGCATACTACATTTTCTTTATTCATTTATCTGTTGCTGAACACTTAGGTTGATTCTGTATTTTGGCTATTGTAATAGTGCTACAATAAACATGGGAGTGCAGATTCTCTTGGACATAGTTATTTCATTCTCTTTTGATATAGATCCAATAATGGGATCACTAGATCATATGGTAGTTCGATGTTTAATATTTTGAGGAACCTTCATAGTGTTTTCCATAATGGCTGTAGTAGTAGTTTTCAATACCACCAACAGTATGTAGGTTTTCACTTTTTTCCACATCCCAGCTAACACTTGTTTTCTTTTCTCTTTTTGGTAACAGTCATTCTAACTAGAGGAAGGTGGTATAGATCATTGTGGGTTTGGTTTGTAGTTACCTGATGATTAGTGGTGTTGAGCATTTTTTTTTTCATACACTTGTCAGCCATTTTTACATTCTATTTTGAGAAATAGTTACTAAGGTCTTTTGCCCATTTAAAAAATTGGGTTGTCTGGGCACGGTGGCTTACACCTGTAATTCCAGCACTTTGGGAACCTGAGGTGGGCAGATCACGAGGTCAGGAGTTTGAGACCAGCCTGGCAAACATGGTGTAACCCCATCTCTACTAAAAATACAAAAATTAGCCAGGTGTGGTGGTGGGCGCCTGTAATCCCAGCTACTCAGGAGGCTGAAGCAGGAGAATTGCTTGAACCCAGGAGGCAGAGGTCATGGTGAGCCGAGATTGTGCCACTGCATTCCAGCCTGGGTGACAGAGCAAGACTCCGTCTGGGGAAAAAAAAATTGGATTATTTGTTTCTTTATTGTTGAGTTGTTTCGTTGTTTTTATAGTCTGGATATTAACCCCTTGTCAGATGTATACTTTAAAAATATTTTCTCCTATTCTGTAGGTTGTCTTTTCATTTTGTTAATAGTTTCCTTTGCTGTGCAAAAGCTTTTTAGTTTGTTGCAAATTCATTTGTATAATTTTGCTTGTTGTCTGTGCTTTTGAGTTCTTATTTTAAAAATCTTTGCAGAGCCCAATGTCATGAAGCATTTCCTCTGTGTTTTCTTCTAGTAGTTTCAGGCTTTACATTTTTGTTTTTAATCCATTTTGAGTTAGTTTTTGTGTATGATGAGAGGTAGGATCTAGTCTCATTCTTCTGCATGTGAATATCCAATTTGCTCAGCACCATTTATTGACAAGATCGTCTTTTCTACAATGTGTGTTCTTGGCAACATAGTAGAAAAATCAGTTGGCTGTGGGTGCATGAATTTATTTATAGGCTCTCTACTCTGTTTCATTGGTCTATGAGTCTGTTTTTATGCCAGGACCATGCTATTTTAGTACTATAGCTTGTTAAGATGTATTTTGTGGCCTAACAAGTGATCTGTCCTGGAGAATATTTCATGTGCCATTGAGACAAATGTATATTATACAGCCATTTTATGACATGTTTTGTTAATATCTGTTTGGTCCATTTCGTCTCTGTTGCAGTTTAAGTCTGATGTTACTTTGTTGATTTTTTGTCTAGATGATCAATGGTGTGTTGATTACATAGTAGTGTGTTGAAGTTTCCTACTATTGTTGCATTGCAGTTTATCTCTCCTTTTAGATCTAGTAATATTTGCTTTATATATGTGAGGACTCCAGTGTTGGGTGTATTTATATTTATAATTGTTATATCTTCTTGTTCAGTTGATCCCTTTATTATTATATTGTAATCTTCTTTGTCTCTTTTTACAGTTTTTGACTTAAAATCTATCTTGTATAAGAATATCTACTCTTGCTGCTTTTGGTTTCCATTTTCGTGGAATATTATGTCCCATCCCTTCACTTTCAGTCTATATTTGTCTTTAACTGTGAGGTGACTCTTGTGTAGGCAGCATAGAGTTGAATCTTGTTTCTTTACTCAATTCAGCCACTCTATATATTTTAGTCAGATAATTTAATACATTTATATTGAAGATTATTATTGATAGATAAGGACTTACTCCTACTGTTCTCTTAATTGTTTTCTAGTTGTTTTGTAAATCTCTTATAATTTTTTTTCCTCTTCATTTCAGTCTTAAAATTATTTCTTCAAAGATGCTTTTTTTATTTTTTTACCTCTGTGGTTTGGTGGTTTTCTGTGGTGCTAAGCTTTTTTTTCTTTTCCCTACTTTCTTATTTGTGCATTTGCTATAATTTCTTTCTTTGTCATTATCATGGGGCTAACATAAAGAGTTTTGTAGTTAATAACGGATTGTTTAAACCTGAAAGCAAATCACCTTTGGTCTCATAAAAATACTCTAGACTCCCTCCTCCTCCCAACAATTTGTATTTTTGTTGCCTTAATTTATTTTTTTAATCTATTATATGTTCCTGAGCCATTGATTGTAGCTATTATTATTTTTGACCATTTTGACTTTAAACCTTCATGCTAGGTGATTAGGAGACTTTACATAGCATCATTGCATTACTGGGGTGTTACGAGTTTGATTTACACATTTACCTCTACTAGTGATTTTTATACTTTCACATGTTTTCATGACAGTAATTATTTATTGTTTTTTTGTTTCCAGTCATAGCATTACCTTAAGTGTTTCTTATAAGTCCAGCCTGATGGTGATGAATTCCCTCAGCATTTGCCTGTCTTGGAAGTTCCTTATTTCCCTTTCATTTCTTAAGAATAGCTTTGTGGATGTAGTATGCTTGGCTGAGTATTTTTTTTTCCTTCAGAACTTTGAATATATTATCCCATTTTCTCCTGGCCCGAAAGATTTCTGCTGAGAAATCATGTGATAGTCTAATGGCCATTTCCTTATATGTGACTTGATACTTTTCTTTTGCCACTTTTAGAATTCTCTGCTTGTCTTTGATGTTTGATGGTTTAATTATAATGTGCCTTGCAGAGGATCTTTTTGAGTGGAATATAATTGGAAACACTTTGGGCTTACTGAATCTAGATGTTCATATCTCTCTCAATTACTTGGCAAGTTTTCAGCTACTATTTTGTTAAATAGATTTTCTTTGCTTTTCTCCATATCTTTTCCCACTGGTATTCCTATAATGTGAGTATTTCTTTGTTTAACGATGTTCTATAAGTTTCAAAGGCTTTGTTCATTTTTTTATTCTTAATTTTTTTCTCAGACTGAGTTATTTCAACAGACCTGTCTTCAAGTTCAGAAATTACTTATTGTGCTTGATCTAGCCAGTTATTGAAGTTCTCAATTATATTATTTATTTCATTCATTGAATTCTTCACCTTCAACATTTCACTTTGGTTCTTTTTCATGATATCTATCTATTTCTTGAATTTCTCACCCAGATCATGAATTGTTTTATAATGTTATTGAATTGCTTGTGTTCTGCTGTATCTTGCTCAGTTTCCTTAAGATCATTATTTAGATTTTCTTTTTAGGCATTCTGTAAACGTCCTTTTCTTTGTGATCTGTCATTGAAGACTGATTACATTCCTTTGGGGATATCACATTTCCTTGCTTTTTCATGTTTCTTGTGTCCCTACATTGATATCTGTGCATCTAGTGGAATAGTTGTCTTTTCAAATTTTATGGAATACCTTTGTAAGGAGAGGCTTTTTCCTACAGATAGGTGTCCATTGGGTAGGGTGCATTAACTTTGGTTCTGAATAGACTCAGTAGCATAGTCTTCATGCAGTTGCAATCGTTGTCAATAATATCTATGATTGCTTTAGTGGCCTAGCCTGTGAGAGTTTGTGATGGCAGTGGCACAGTTTTGCTAAAGGCAGAGGTGCTTGACTGATTGTCAAGCTGCACACACATGTGGGCATGGAGGCTGATAGGATGTCTGGAGGGCTCTCTGGGGAAGTGATGGTTCCTGTTGAGATGGCCATTGACTGGGCACAGGCGTGCATGAGCGTGGCTGGCTGAGCAGCCCTGTGATGGTCTTTTGAGAAAAACAGGTTTGCTTCAAGGACTGACTGTTGGGTCGAGTATGAACACATGTATGCTTGGTGTACTGGCCAGCTGTGCAGTGGGTATGTGTGTGGGTGAGGCAGCCAGCCAGCTTTTGCAGCTGCCCTGTTATACAGGTCCCCCTGTTCCTTGGGGGGATGGTGTGCCACATGGGTTCAGATGCTAGGGTCTTGGTTCTTTCATCTGGCGTAGGGTTTGAGCAATCAGGGTTATGGTTGTGTGGGGTCCAGCCACTGCGCACAGCCAGGAACACTGGCTGCGGCTGGTCGGATGGCTCCAGGCACTGGCACAGGTGCCAGCTTCCTGCGAGGCTGTGGCTGAACCAGGCATCCTGCAGGAAGCTCCCATGGCTGGCACTGGGGAATGCAGTGGCACCCGGAAGCTTGGAGATGCCAGGAACCACTGAGCCTCAAAGAGTGTGTCACAGCCCTGGTTCAGGAAGCCCCTAGGTCTGGGCTCCTTGAAGGGCCACAGCTCCTCTCTCCTTCTTTTATCTTTCCTTCTTGTCGACTGCAATTTGGTGAGCAAGTGGCATGTTTCAGACCTGTTTGTGTTACATCTCTTTTAGCCCTGCCATTTGGTGGGTCCAAGTTCTTGAACTGTGTCCAGGAAGGATGAGGTAAATGAACAGGTTGAGGGTAAGCAAGATGAAGAGGAGGTTTATTGGCCGATAGAACAGCTCAGAGGAGACTTGCAGTGGTAGCTCTTCTCCACAGCCAGGGTGTCCTGATGAGTGTTCAGCTCTCGGCAGAGAGGAGACCTTGGAGTGGGTAGCTCCTCTCCACAGCTAGTTGTCCCAGTGTCTTCTCAAGTCTGGCTGAGTCCTAGGTTTTTAACGGGCTTCAGAGGGGAGGAAGTACATGCTGATTCATCCATGGGCGGCTATGGGCAGGCCTGGAAAAAGCATCATAAGTTTCCACTCCAGTCCACGGGCCTGGCACCCCTGCACCCAGGCTTCAGGCTTTCCCTGAGTCCGAAGGTGGGGCTTCACCAGCGACCCACCCCTTCCCACTCAGGAGCTTGTCTGCCTCCTGCTGCTGTTCATAACGCCCATACTGTTTATGCCGAGGGGCGCCTGCAGGCCAGCACCGAGCTGCCCTCAGCACCCCCTCTTAGCCTCCGTCTTGTGCTGGTCGGTGCCCAAAGTCCAGAGGGGCCCAAGGCAGCATGGGGAAATCTTTTAGAATTGATTATAGTAATTTCATATTTTGAACAAGGTTAACGGCAGTTGTTGAGAAGTGAGGCTATTCCAGATATCTAGTCAAACCTGTTTCCTATAACCGTTGTTTACTTTTCTCCATGTACTTTAGTGGTCTGTCATTCTCCAATTGAAATGGTACCTGTGAGCGAATTGGAAACTCTCTGATTTATATAATCCAGAGATAAAATAGCTTTAATTCAATGAAATGGAGGATGTTACTGAAATAAGTGTTGGAGAACTTAAGATTCCTTTTTGGATATTGTATTGCAGTAAGAAAAAAATCAACTTTCATTTTTATATTTTCATCTTAAAATGTGAAACTCTTATTTTATTAAATGCAATGTAAATAATATCCCTAATTGTACCATACCAGTGTGAATGAGTCTCGGTCACACTGAATTAATTGTTGGCCTACTCCAAATTCTTCCTCAATTTCTTGTCTTTGTATCTTCCTTATCAGAATAAATTTACTTTCTTTCATTTTCATTTTAAAACAAAAATATTTTTATACATTTAAAATTATGTTGTAATATCAATGTAACTTTCAAAGTAAATCAGCCTCAATTCTTCAGGCATTGATACATAATCCTTGTGGTCTTCTGTTTTTTCCTTTGAGAACTGAGTGGTGTAGTAGTTGTATTGATTCCTTCTAAGGTCTCTTTCAGCTCTTATGAGTCTATGAATCTATTTACATGTTCATCATTTCTTCAGAATTTTATTACTTTTGTTTTTAGAGTATGTGACTAGGAGAGTCCTTCTTATAACTACAGTTGATCTTTGAACATGGGTTTGAACTGCATGAGTTCACTTATGTGCAGATTTTCTTCTGCCTCTCCATTCCTAAGTTAACAAGATGAACCTCTTGTCCTCCTCCTCAGCTTACTAAACAGGAAGAGGGGGATGAAGACCTTTGTGATGATCCACTTCCACTGAATAAATAGTAAATATATTTTCTCCTTCTTATGATTTTCTTAATATCATTTTCTTTTCTCTAGCTTATGTTACTGTAAGAATACAGTATATAATACATAAAACAATACAAATAGGAGTTAATTGATTGTTTATATTACTGGTAAGGCTTCTGGTCAAGAGTAGGCTATTAGTAAATTTTAGGGGAGTAAAAAGTTGTATGAAGATTTTTAACTGCATGAGGTGTTGGTGCCCTGGGCCCCCATGTTGTTTGAGGGTCAACTGCATTAGTTTATAGACTTCTTTATATTGATGTCAGTAAACAGGTAATAATAGAGATGGAAAATATTTTCAGCTTAATCTCATCTATTAAAAAATAAATGGCTTTTCCAGAAATGTCTCTCATTCTCTTAAAAATTAATATATGACCGCTAGTGTCTATGCTTATGTTAAAATATCTTAGAATTCTTAGACCGAAGCTGATAATTACTTTTTTCAAAATATATTAAGAAAGAAAAAATCTGGTTGGTAGATATTAGAAGGTATCATCTTGGATCTGAAATTTAGATTATAGGGAAATACATAATTTTTAAAAATTATTATTAAGAAGCATAATACACATTGATAATTAAATTGTGTATACGCATATCTAAGCTATTTTATACCTTTTACATGATGGAAATCTGTCACTGTGACCATCAGTTTTTTCATTCAATCTCTTGTTTTCTCTTCTATCAATTTCTCTTTCTTAATGTATTTTACAAAGTAAAATATGCCAAATGAATTTCTCACAGAAGAATAACTCTTTTGAGAGATCATAGTCTTTCAACCATATCTATCTAGAATGATTATTAGATCAGTTGAAATGTCTATAAGCTTACCTTGATGAGCTACAATTTGTCAGTACTATACACATGAAACTTGTTTGAATGAAAGAAAACTTTTCCTAAAACAACCTTTAATTTAAGCTTGATCAAGTAATTACTGACTCTCTTTGCCAATATATTAGGCTGTCTGCATTCCAGACATTGTAAAATTATACTAGAAAGTCCTAGTGATTGGGTAGGCCATATAATGACTCCTGGCCCATAAGCTGTAAATAATTCATCATTAAGGAAATAATGATTGTCTCTTTTAGGATGGAGTATTTGATTTCCAGTTCAAGACACTTCAAAGCTTTCTTTCCTTCTGCCACTGTGACTGGTAGGAGATGTTGGCTTCTCCATCAGTTTGGGTCTTGGAGTGAGTGAAGAGATATGGTGTATCCAGTCAACCTGTAACAGACTTGTAGGTTGAGAGAAATAAGTCTTAGTTGTTAAAATTCAAGAATTCACAAATTGCAGCACATGGACCAAATCCAGCCTGTAGCCTGTTTTTGTAAATAAACTTTTGAAAGAAACACAGCCACATTTTTTTTTCGTATTGTTTATGGCTGCCTTTGTGCTACAACACCAAAATTGAGTAGTTGCAACAGAAATTATATGGCCAGCAAAATTGAAAACATTTGTTATCTGGCCCTTCAAAGAAAATGTCTACCTTCTCCTGTTCCATTGATGGATCCTGTAGTCTGTTCTGATAGGTTGGTACTATAAAGATTCTGGTGCAGAACTGTCACATCAAAATGCTGATTTTCAGCCAGGCACAATGGCTCACATCTGTAATCCCAGCACTTTGGGAGGCTGAGGTGGGCAGATCACCCAAGGTTGAGAGTTCGAGACCATCCTGGCCAATATGGAGAAACCCCATCTCTACTAAAAATACAAAATTAGGCTGGCATGGTAGTGGATGCCTGTAATCCCAGCTGCTCGGGAGGCTGAGGCAGGAGAATAATCCGAACCCAGGAGGTGGAGGTTGTGGTGAGCCGAGATCACGCTATTGCACTCCAGCCTGGGCAATAAGAGTGAAACTCCGTCTCAAAAAAAAAAAAAAAAAAGTTGACTTTCCTATCCTGTCTTATCTAAGCCCAGATATTGATCTCAATAGCCTCTTATGGTAGGCAACAAACATCTTTGATGCTGAGGACCATTTGCCTTTATAGTATGTGGTACCATGCTGTGACTGAGGTGGCTAGATGAAACATCAGATTATACAGTATGAAAGGCAAATCTGTTTTTGTTCTTATCCCCAAGTGAACAGAATCTAAGATGTTTTATTTGAGGAATATCAATATTCTTTTAAAACTAAGATGTAGGTTTTGCCAAAAGGGTTGGAAAACAGAAGCCTCAAGAGGTTCTAACTAAATTTTGAAACAATAATGAATTTGGTCATTATTACCTACTCCATACTTTTCTCTCACCCCTACCAAGTCTTTAGCATCAATATGAACTCTGAAAAATAAATAGAACCTGCAGATCTAGTTTTGGGATTCATAGCTTGGAGGAAAGGAGAAACTGGAAATGACCCAAAAGGTAACTTCTTTTCAGTCTACTGACTTGGACCCAAGAAGAGCAGGTGGATGGTCCGCAATGACATCGGCATATATTGTGTGTGATGAAGAACCTGTCCTAGCTCAGCCTAAGCTAGGCCTTCGGTACCTTTCATCTGGACTACTGCAGTAGCTCCTAGATGATGCCCCAGTTTCCCTTATCTGTAGCCAAACTTGGTGCATTCTACTTTGTAAAGCATACATCTAAAATTTTGAATAGTATGTCACTTTTTTTCTCACAAATTGGCATCTCTGGACCCCATCATGCAGCCTCACAACAGTCTCTCACCGCTCCCATTCACTCACCCTGTGCCACAAACAGAAACTCAGCAACATGCATTCCACATTTTCCTTCTTTGGACCTTAGCTTATGCTGCTTCTGCCTCAGAAAATATAAGAATGCTCCTTACCCCCAAAATCTTTGTCTCTCCAAGACCCAGGTTGGTCGCATCCTCTTCCGTGAAGTTCTTTCTTATTTCTTCTTCCTATAAACTTCTGCAGTGATTTGTGTATGTATCTCTTGTGACAAGTACTACTTTCTGCCTTGTGTTTATATGCATGCTTTATCTCCCTAACTATACCACAAACTCATGGGGGCAGAATTCATAATTCTCTCAGCATCTAGTACAGTGTTTTGCAAATAATAATAAATATTTGTTGAATGAATGAATGAATGAATGAACAACTCAACTGCCCTTTTTGTGTGGATAATGGCAAAGAGGGAATTGAGGACAAAGGTAGCATGTATAAGTCATTGTCTGGCCTAGTTCTCTGTCTGCCTTTCAGGCCATAGAACCTGGGGAAAGAGGCTTGCTCTGAGTAGGTGCTTAATTTTATTTGAACTGCCACTTTATATCTTCATATTCATTTACTTATTAAACTAATCTGAATCTATATCCCCAGTTTCCTCACAGTCATAAAACTGCTTATTTTATTTTTTCTTTTTAAATTTTACTTTATGTTCTGTGGTATATGTACAGAACATGCAGGTTTGTTACATAGGTATACATGTGCCATGGTGGTTTGCTGCACCTATTAACCCATCATCAGGTTTGCTTCCCTTGTCCCTCACCCCCCAACAGGCCCCAGTGTGTGTTGTTCCCCTCCCTGTGTCCATGTGTTCTTATTGTTCAACTCCCACTTATAAGTGAGAACATGTGGTTTTTGGTTTTCTGTTCCTGTGTTAGTTTGCTGACAATGATGGCTTCCAGCTTCATCCATGTCCCTGCAAAGGACATGATCTCATTCCTTTTTATGGCTGCATAGTAGTCCATGGTGTATATATACCAGGTTTTCTTTATCCAATCTATCATTGATGGAAATTTGGGTTGGTTCCATCTCTTTGCTGTTATAGTGAGCCATTTTAGTCTTCTTTTAATACTCAATCTTATTTTATTGCCTTTGTCTAACCAACAATAATTAAGCTAATTAAATAAAAAATAAATTACATAATTAACATTTATTAAATGCTGATTATATAACAGGTAGTGTGTTAATTCACACACACACACACACACACACTCACATTTACTCCTTACAACAATCTGGTAGGTACTATTATTATTTCTGTCTCACAAGTGAGAAAACAGGCATAGTGATATGAAGAGATTCCATTAAGTTATAGTGCTGCATAACGGTAAGTGAAGGAGCTGGGCAACTAACCCAGTCAGTCTTTCTTAAAAACCCTCTATCCCAATTTGTAGAAAACTGCTTCCTCAAAGGATTTTCTCTGACTTGTCCCCACTTATTTATACTACCTCATTTGGTTTAACGTATCAGTAAATGTATGTTTAAGCATCAAGCATTATGCTAAGGGCAGGAATATACCAGAGAGCTAGAAAATCATGTTCCTTGTCTTTAAGGGGCCTGTACTTTACTTGGCCACATAAAATACACAAATATCAAATAAGTATTGGAAAACATCATCTATATTGAGTGCTAAATTGGGCAGTACAGACAAATCATAAATTTATAGATTGTTAGAGTCAAAGGTAGGAACTTTTGAGGTCAGCTAGGCCATTGTGCTTGTTTTACAGGTGAACAACTTGACAACATATCATGAAGTGCTAATTGTGTGATCCAAACAAACAAACAAACAAACAAAAACAACCAAAGGAGATTAAAGAGATTGAGGGGGTAGAGAGTGGGTGCATCAAATCAGGTTAGAAGCAGAGGAAACCAGTGTTGATGGTTGTCATCAAAGCATGATTCACAAAGGAGGTGGGAGTTGATTTCAAACTCAAAAGATGAGTAAGTTATATTAGGGAGAGGTTGTTTGTACGTGTGTTTGTGCATGCATGTGTGTGCGTATGAGTGCACACATACCCAGGGCATTGCTTAAAGCTGTGAAGTGACTGAAGCATAAGATTTATACTGTCTGCTTGTTCACCATTGTATCTTCAGCATTGATGGGTGATGGTGGGTTGACATTTCAAAAGATATGGATGCCTGTGCGTCACGCATATTAGTTGAATCAGAATCTTTAGGAGTTGGCTAGAGTCATAGTATTTTAAAAAAAAAAGCTCTCCAGATGTTTCAAATGAGAAGACAGGACTGAGAACTGTGAAAAAGACACTGAGTATAGTGTCTTCTATGATGTTACCATTTAGTAGAAAAATAAGATATACAAGAATAAAGTAAGTGTGATCAGGAGTCTGTGGTCAGTGCTCTATAGAAAGAATGGTGTAATAAAATAGAAGGATTAGATTATAGATGAGATGAGATAGATTGGTGAAAAAGGTAGTGGGAAAGGCCATTTAAAAAGCAATTATAGTAATTATGGATTAGGAGGTTGAAGTCTGGCCTAGGGTGGTTTTTCTGGAAATAGTAAATAGAAAGGTGTAATTTGAGAATTTTCCCAAAGGCTTGCTGACTAGTCAAATCTAAAGGGTGGGGGAAAAAAGAGCTCATGAAATTAAATGGCAAATACCTGACAAATGAAAGGTTGCTTTATTAAACTTCTTAAGGGTGATGTTTGGCCTATAAAAAGCATAACATTTACTGAACAGCTAGTGTTTAAGATTTAACAAGTCGACATTTAGGATTGATGAACTTACGGTGATTTTGAAATCTTATATTGACTTGTGGTAAGAGCATTTTCTGTTGACATGTTTGCTTGGACATCCAACAGTTTTTCTTAGATTTGCGCTTAAACAAATTTGTGTCTCCTTGTCCAAGCCTCTTCTCACCATGAATTGAGTGAAATATAGTTGCATAATAGTTCCACCTACATTCATGACATATAATTTATGGGCTGTGTTGGTATTAGATTTGACTACAGTATTACAGACAGTCTACCTAGTTGTGGCTTTAATCAGTAGATGAGAAGTCTGGAGGGAGACAATTGCTGGCATTGGTTCGGGGTATCAAGGGTATCAGAGTTGAAGTCTCCGAGATTCTCTGAACTTCCTCTCATGGTTCAAGAACTCTAATCATCATGTATATTCCAAGCAGTAAGAAGCAGAAAGCATGGTTGGGCATAAAGAGCTTTCCTGGAAGTCCTGTGGTTCACATTTATAGCTCATTGGTCATTTCTATTTGCAAAAAATGTTGGGAAATTCACTGATTCAACTAGGCACGTTGCCTAGAGTTCCATTAGTGAGAAAGTCACACAGACAAATAATATTCTGCTTTTTATCTTTCTCTTTCTCTCCCCTCCCTTTTTCTTTTATTCTTTCTTAAAAAAAAAAAAGATGACCCATGTATATCATACATACTTCACTCATTTCTAGTTACTTAGGTCAGCATCTTTTCTCTCCAACCCCTATAGTGAGACTGTCTCAAGCATTTGTAATACACTTGATTCTTTTGTCATGCTTTGCATTATATCCTGGAATTTTTGCCAACCTTGTAAATATTTTTATTTTTAAATTTGCATACATTAAGGTGCATTGCCTCTGCTGTAATGTTCTATGGATTCTTATATCTACTTAGCATTCAATTTATTTTCTATTTCAGTTTGTTTCACAGCATTGAAATAACTGGTTCACACATAAAATAGTTGCAATTAGTAATGGTTTTTAAATAGCTTTCCTTACAATTTCATGATATTCATCAATAAAACAAATCTAGAAACTTGAGAGATAAATAAGGAAAATGTTTGCTTCAGAGTTGAATTGCTAATAATATAGAACAGGTGCTTGAATATTTAGTCATAAATATTAACATAAGACCCAAATTAAGCCAGAACTTACAAAAAGCAATGAAACTACCTGTACTTATATACTGATAGCTAAACACAATACAGTTGGTACTAAATTTATCTAGTTAAATAACAAATTAATAGGTTAAACTCAGGAACTGCATTTATGGCTGCTATATCATACTATACAGGTTAGGTTGTTTATTTAATAGGATTTAGTGTGTGAATTTTAGACATGGTAAGCACATGAGCTGTGTAAATCCCTGAATTTTATCTGGCATTGCACTGAGCAGGGTACATGAATAATAAAATAATCAAGCTTGTTATAGAGATTTTTACATGCAGAACCCAAATTATTTTAAAGGTCACTCCAGCACTACAACCTCCTAATCAAAGAAATTCAAATCTGTGCACAGTACATATGAAAAACAAAGGGATAATTCCCTTAATATATAAAGAGTTTCTACAAATCAACAAGAAAATTACTAATAATCTAATAGAAAATGATCAAGGACATGTAGAAAAAGTTCTAAAAAATTAAAGTAATCCCAGCATTTTGGGAGACCAAGGTGGGAGAGTCGCTTGAGGCTAGGAGTTCAAGATCAGCCTGAGTAACATAGTGAGATCCTGTCTCTACAAAAATAAAAAAATCAGCTGAGCGTGGTAGTGTGTGCCTGTATTCCCAACTGCTCAAAAAGCTGAGGTGGGAGGATTGCTTGAGCCCCAGAGTTTGAGGTTGCAGTGAGCTGTGATCACACCACTGCACTCCAGTCTGGGTGACAGAGCAAGACCCTGTCTCTTAAAAAAAAAAAAAAAAAAAAAGGCTTTCAAGCATATAAAAAGATGTTCAACATCATGTATAATATAAGAAATGCAAAATATAACTCAAAGAAATTGCTTACATATTACAATGTTTACCTATTAGATTGACAAAAATTAAAAACATCCATAATATACTGTGTCATCAATGGGTTAGGTAAACAGGCACTCTTATATACTGTTGTTTTGGAAAGGCAATTTGATATCTATGACTATTTGATTATTTTTCAGTTAACAATTAGGCAATTTTGTCCTTGCGCAAGGCTACGTGGTATAGCCTATTTGCTCCTACGCTACAAACCTGTACAGCATATTACTTTACTGAATACTGTAGGCAATTGTTACATAATGGTAAGTATTTGTGTATCTAAACCGAGAAAAGGTACAGTAAAAGCATGATAGAAAAGGTTTAAAATGGCACAGCTGTACAGGGCACTTACCGCGAATGGCGCTTACGGTACTGGAAGTTGCTCTAGGTGAGTCAGAGAGGGAGTGGTGAGTGAATGTGAAAATCTAGGATATTACTGAATGCTACTGTGGACTTTATAAACTCTTTTCACATAGGCTACACTAAATTTATTAAAACAATTTTCTGTCTTAAATAATTAGCTTCTGTAACATTTTTACTTTATAAACTTTTTAATTTAAAAAAGCTTTTTGGCTGTTTTCTAGTAAGACTTAGCTTACAGCACAAATTGTACAGCTGTATAAAATATTGTCTTTCTTCATATCCTTCTATAAACTTTTTTCTATTTTTAATTTTTTTTATGTTTTAAACTTACTTTGTTAAAAAAAAAAAAAAAAAAAGACTGACACCAACACACACATTAGCCTGGGCCTATTCAGGGTCAGCATGATCAATAACACCACCTTCCACTTCCACATCTTGTCCCACTAGAAAGTCTTCAGGGTCAGTAACATGCATAGAGCTGCTATCTCCTATTATAATGATGCTTTCTTCTGGAATACCTCCTGAAAAACCTGCCTGAAGTTTTGAGGAGGTGTCACTCTTTTAAGAAATATGTCCATGGTGGTTTGCTTGGTTTGTTTCTTTTTTTCATCATAGATTTGCTACGTCACTAGGAATTCATCAGCTCCATCATAATCTTGTGGGATCACCATTTTACATGTGGTCTGTTGTTGATCAAA